>NW_021461686.1:0-219 GCF_001605985.2 Dendrobium catenatum
TTCTCCAGGTGATACCCTTTGAACCCTCCTCCCTTCTAGATAGCCGCTCGAATCCTCTCTAGCTCTTCTACATGTTGATTTTCCTTCACCATTTTACCCCAATCTACCAATTGTGGTACAGATAGTGCCATCAGCTGTGAGCACTCCATACGGGAAAGAGCATCTGCCGCCTTGTTTTGAATCCCTGGCTTATACTGAATCTCAAACTCATATCCCAAG
>NW_021461687.1:0-258 GCF_001605985.2 Dendrobium catenatum
AATAATTATTTTTTTTTCATTTTTCTACAGTTTTGAGAAAGCTTTTTATATATGTTTCTCCGTTGGAAAACTCTATATTCTGAACTAATATTTTTTAAAACTGTCTTTTACAAAAGCACAAAAAAAAAATAAATGAAGCCTAAAAAATTATTTAAAAAATCAGCATAAAAATCGCCTCAAATAAAGCCTAAACTTCGTTTGAAAGGGCGTTCAAGAAAATCCAAAGGCGATTAAAGTTGGCAATAAATGTGAATATAA
>NW_021461688.1:0-448 GCF_001605985.2 Dendrobium catenatum
TATATAGTCCAAATTAGACTGCCACCCAATCTTTTTGCCATTTGATATTCGTGACTATTGAGAGAAAAGTCAAGGAGAGAGTGTGAGAGAGCATTCATAGGAGGATTCCTACCACTGGAGCGTGAAGGCTTCACTTGGTGTTTAAAGGTAAGAATCTCTACTTGTGAATTAGGAATACTTTACTCTTTTCTTTCTTCCTTCTCGATTTCTTGTGAGAAGATCTGTCTAGGAGATCCGGTTCTCTGCCGACACTTGGAGAGTGTGAATAGCCGAAGAGTTCTCTCCACATACTAGGAGAGTGTGAAAGGACGAAGGGTTCTCTGCCCACACTAGGAAAGTGTGAAAGGACGAATGGTTCTCTGCCCACACTAGAAGAGTGTGAAAGGACGGACGGTTCTCTACCAACACTGGGGATTGTGTAAAAGGACGATGGTTCTCTGTCGCACCG
>NW_021461689.1:0-510 GCF_001605985.2 Dendrobium catenatum
AAGATAAGTTGGATGAACTTCTTTAAAATTGACCCTTCAACATTGATCTTACAACTTAACGTTGTTGGTATGGAAGTTCTGCATATATAAAAATTAAAATCCAAAGAACAAACATTGGGATGTTTTGGTAGGAAATTTATGATAGACAATAACTAATTTATCAAAGACATAATCATTTATAAATTAAAGCCTAATCTAATGTTGATTATATTAAATATGTTGAAGAATGAAAATCCAATTAAGGATATTGCATTTTATGAGATATAATCTTCTTTTATGAAAAAGTTAAAATATATACCGTTGTTGTTATATTAAACATTGGAACTAAATATAGCTATGATACATGATTGATGCGGATAAAAATTCTATTGAAAAGTTTGGCTTTTGTATATCACAGCCTATGATTCTTTAGTGTGATAATTAGACAATCATCCATATTGCTAGCAAACTTACTTTTTAAGGAAAAAAAATATTAAAATATATTATTATTTCATCAAAGATGTAACTCTA
>NW_021461690.1:0-233 GCF_001605985.2 Dendrobium catenatum
GTACGATTGTAATTGGCTAACCGTGCACACACATTGGGGAAGTTAGTCAAAACTTTTATTTTTAAAAATAATTATATTGTACGATTCTTGAATCGTACTGGATGATTTGAAATAAAAGTTCCTCTATAAGAAGTTAATCGAATCATGCCTAAGAAATTTTCTTTTGAAGTTGGATTCATATATACAACGTCCAGAGTATAAAATAAATACATAGCAGCTCGTCCCGAACAAAC
>NW_021461691.1:0-856 GCF_001605985.2 Dendrobium catenatum
GATTTAGGATCATTGCTATTTATTTTTTTACAATTTTCCTAAAATGTGGGGGCTTACGACTTCATTAAGAAGTTGCCCGATAGCGGGTCTTATAACCTAATCCTATAGACTAGGATGCCCATAGGTTTAAATTAGATTGTTTGGAGTTTAGGGTCATTGCTATTTATTTTTATAATTTTCCTAAAATGTAGGGGCTTACAACTTCGGGTAGAAGTTGCCCGATAGCGGGTCTTATAACCTAATCCTATAGATTAGGATGCCCAAGTGAGGGGTTTAAGTTTGTGTTATCACCTAAACATCTCCCTCAAATGTCGGACTTACAGCTTCTATTAGAAGTGGCTGGGGTTTTTAATTGGGTTTAGGGATTAGGTCAATTTCTACCTAAAACTTTTCCGTAAGATCGGGCTTACTGCTTTCCTACGAAAGTTGCCGGGTAGTGGGTCTCACAACCTAGTTCCTATGAACGAGGCTGCCCAAGAATTTGAATTTGATTATTTGTTTGTTGAGTTTGATTCGATTTTTGTGATTTTGATACTTCTGAATTTTGACACTAATGTCAGTGTTTTAGTTGTTATGTGCTTGTAGCCTTTTTCCTACCACAGTAGTTCACTTCTTTTTTTTTTACCCGTCTTTTCAGCAGTGTTACACTACTAGCTTTTTTCGTACTCAGTTTTTTCTTGCTTTCTAGTACTCTGTTTTTACTTGCAGTAGTTGGACTTACCACTTTCCCGCATTGATTTATTTTATTTATGATGCACTGATTTTTTGATTGCTTGTTTGCAGGCAAGTAATGCTTGCAACAGTTCAGGGGATAGTACTTTCACAAGTAATTGTAGGAGCTCGTATAGGGGAGCTT
>NW_021461692.1:0-287 GCF_001605985.2 Dendrobium catenatum
ATTGCTTACGAGCAATATTTGGGTCAAAGACTTTTGGGTGCAGGTGAAACAATAATGCTAAAAGCGGTAAACATGGAGAAAAGTTGCTTAGTTGGTGAGGAAAGCGATGACTTAACAAACAAATTGAAAATTCCACTAAAGCACAAGCATAAGCATCAACAAAAGTGGAATAAATGTAAAAATGGTAAGAATGTTCAGATTTCTTCAAATATTATTTGCTTTGGATGTAGGAAATATGGACATCTAAAAAATCAGTGCCCTAATTTGAGAACTCTTCCTAAAGAAAA
>NW_021461693.1:0-242 GCF_001605985.2 Dendrobium catenatum
ACCCAAGATTAGGATGTCTTTTATGCATCGGCTAAGGTAGAAGAGGCGACGACGTGCGACTACTGCTTTACACATATACACATCGCTACCATACTAACATTGATTGATAGCCTCCGCTGCGATGAAAATGGAGCTTCTTTCCTTCTTACCATGAACTAATTCATTTCTCTCTTTCTAAGTGAGATAAATGGCATTACAGAAAACATTGGAAATGAAATTATTTTGCTTTTCCAACCAATTTA
>NW_021461694.1:0-215 GCF_001605985.2 Dendrobium catenatum
CAAAAGTGATATGATCCAATTTTAAATGTGCCCAAATCAAGCACCTGAAGCACGACTAAAAACTTAATGATATTAATTAAAGTATCAATGATTTCCAAATATTATATGCTGATGGTTAAATCGAACGTATTGTCATGATGAATCCAATGGACAGGGGTGTCGAAATTTGATTTTGGGTCAGTTTCAGGTCCAATCCGAAACTAACTCGCCTTCAA
>NW_021461694.1:316-649 GCF_001605985.2 Dendrobium catenatum
GCTAACTTAGTTGGAGTGAGACGAGTGATCGAGATTAGGTCGTTGAGCGAGCAAGCGAGCGTGATTAGGCTAGCAAGCGAGCGTGAGTGCATGTAGCGCGACAGATGAGAGCTAGTGTGACGGAGTTTCGGGTTTTCAGGTTGACCTGAATTGGAACCGAAATTGCAATTGTGTCAGAATATAAAAACCAAACCCAACCCACTTTCCAAACAGGTTGATCCTGACCCAAAATTTTTGGGTCGGATTTGTGCTATGTTTTAAAGTTGTATCGAATATTGACACCCCCTACCAATGACCCCAAGTTCATTCAATTATGCCATCATTACTCTAGTT
>NW_021461695.1:0-286 GCF_001605985.2 Dendrobium catenatum
TTAAAAATATTATTTAATTTTGAAGAAAATATATTTGATTTATTTATATATTTTATTATTTATAAGGAATATGAGATATGAAAATATGTCTAGGCTTATGCCTGCTTGGAATGAGTTGCCAGCTAACAACATAATACACACGCAATCATCATATATGTCATGTATAATAAAGTTAGCTTTATCCTAAGAGATCAAAGGAATAGATCTGACTATAAATTAATAACTCGAGATGAGTAATTTAACTTTATACATTTAAGTGGAGCTAATGTGCATACTCAATAAAACT
>NW_021461696.1:0-230 GCF_001605985.2 Dendrobium catenatum
AATTTTGAGTGTTTTGAATGAATTTGTTTTTGAATCAATTGTTTTGCTTTATGTTTTATGTGTTTTTTAAATATTTAGTTTGATTTTCTTAAATTAAAATTCAAAATTCAAAAAATTGGAGGAAATCGTCTAGGACGATTTTTATTTCGTACTGGACGATGTGAGAAAAATTGGTTTGCACGAATTTTAACCATTTTGAGAGCAATTTTTAATTAGATCGTCTGTACGAT
>NW_021461697.1:0-440 GCF_001605985.2 Dendrobium catenatum
TCTACCTTCTTCTTGCTAGGAGTGGCTTTGAGTTTTGAGTAATCAGTCTTGATATGACCTGGTTTCCTGCATTCATAATAAATCACTTCATTATAAACCTTGCCATTTTTTTTAAACATACCTCTATTCCATTGCTGGCGTCTCTTCTGCTTCCTCTTTAGAAAGCTTATGAATTGTCTAGTTATTAATGCAATATCGTATTCATCCTCAGGTTGTGAGTGTTCACTCTCTGACTCTTCCACTTTTAGTGCAATATTCTTCTCTTTTCGAGGTTCACCTACATTAATCTTTCTTTGACTTACTCCTTGCTCATAAGAAATGAGTGAACCAAGAAGATTGTGAATAGAATAAATATTTAGATCTTTAGACTCTATAATTGCAGTTATTTTAGCATCGTAAGCAATAGGTAAACAATGAAGAATCTTATTAACCATTTCAGT
>NW_021461698.1:0-304 GCF_001605985.2 Dendrobium catenatum
CTCTGATTCATCTAAAGCACAATAATTCAAATTGAACGACAATTTTTAAATATCCACAACTTATAAAATACTCAACCAAATCAAGTGAAATTTGAAACAAAAGTTGATGACAATTAAGACATTTGAATTCCAATTTTAGTAAACTTACAGACGAATTGAACATCTTAAAAATACAAACCCAATGACACGAAATTCAACTCAATCCGAGCCCAAATGGGTCCAAATCTAAGACTCAAAGTATATTTGGAAGAGTCAAACCATAATTTGGATTACCAAATAGTTTTCAAACTTGGCATTCTTATAA
>NW_021461699.1:0-320 GCF_001605985.2 Dendrobium catenatum
ATAGGTTTATGGGTTACTCTCCTACTCCCCATTTCGACCAATTAGGAAGGAGGGGTGTCTTCCACACAAAAATTTAGATCCAACATAACTATGTTCAAATATATGATTTGATAATATTAAAGAACATGTTGTTTAATCTTTAATAAAATTATGATTGGACCTAGTTGAATTCATACTCAAGTCTATTTAAACTTAAACCATATTCAAATGATACTGAAATTATATGCTGATATTTTTCTAGGTAAATCAAAATTGGATATTCTTATATTAAATGAAAAAGAATAAAAAAATACATGATTATTCATTGAAAAATGGAGCAA
>NW_021461700.1:0-315 GCF_001605985.2 Dendrobium catenatum
CTAGCCATCGACCCCCAACTTTGCCGCTAATTTTAGGCTTCGTTTGGGACGATTTTCTTGTTGCTTCTTAAAATAACTTTATAGTACAAAAGTTAAAATTTTTTAATTCAAAAGTTGCTTTAGGAAAGAGTAAAAAAGCTGTCCCAACACAGCTCACCTTGGCTTATTGGTTGAGAGCTTTTGCTTCCAACTAGGAGGTCTTGGGTTCGAGTCTTTGTGTATGCGTTGTGTGTGTGAGTTTTCCTTAAATGGCCTAAATGTTCAAAAAAAAAAAAAAACTGTCCCAAACGAAGCTTTAGTCACCGGCCCTATTGC
>NW_021461701.1:0-288 GCF_001605985.2 Dendrobium catenatum
TTTGTGCTCTAATACATTGGAAGTACATAAAAATCATATACTAAATAATGCTAATTTAAAATTATTTTTAACTGTATTTTATGTTAATCGGGCGACTTGACGAGCTTATAAGTCGAGCAAGGCAGAGCTCGAGTTCGTATAATATATGAGTTCGAGCATAAGCTGAAGCTTCAACTTATCAATAAGCTCATTTTTTTTAGCTTGTTAATGGGTTGAGTCCAAGCTTGCTCTTGAACTAGCTCACCTTACAGCTCTAGCAAGAATAAATGCATAAAATAGAAAATTATT
>NW_021461702.1:0-2930 GCF_001605985.2 Dendrobium catenatum
AAAAATTGTGCTGCGATAGGTCAATTTTTTGGTAGTGACTACTCCATACAATTTTTTTTTTCATATTTATAAAATAAATTTATTTTTAACTTTTGAGTTATTACAACCGAGACCAAATAAGGTTGTCATCACTAATATCAACAAAATAAGATCATTGCCAATCATGACCACCTTAGCCACTAACATCAAAGATCATTGTTACCAACAAGCTAATGCCACCTATGATGTAAATCTTGACACTTTCCATCACCAATAATATTGCTACCTACTAGTTGACACCAACATCTAACAACATACACTAACACCGGCATCTACTGAAGCTTGTTTATGTCAAGTCTTTGCTCATTGTCGCCACCAACAATGGTGCTTGTTGATGCCAATATGATTATCATTCATTGTCGACACCAACTTTGACATTTGTTGATGTGAATAATATTGATGTCAACCATCAACACCAATAAGGTCATCACCCATAGTTGACCCGATTGCCAATGCTCTTTCTCGACTCCAATACCAATACTTGTTATTGACAATTTGCTAGATTCTCATAGTTGACACCAATATTGATACATGCCATATGTTCAAAGGACAATACACATTGTCTTAATCACTAGTATTCCTTACTATAAGAAGAAAGACCAAACTTATCACAAATATTCGCTTAACAACAACTCAAATGCCTCAATGTTCCAATTTCCATATTAGAAGTCATCTTCCATAATATATGTCAATTATATTTAATTAGAGCTTTTTTAACTATAGAGAATGATATCATCTGTAATATCATAATATTGTAATCATTTCAACTAAAATGATGTGAATTTTCTTTTTTAGAAATTTTCACATAAAAAATATCATCTTATGAATTACTCTCATTTTTTTTAATTATAAATGTGCAATTTTTTGTATGATGCTCAGATAAAAAAATTATCTCTATTATCATAAAAGCTTGAACATGCACCATACACCTTAGAGCTTCTAATTCAAAATTACTAAATTATACACGCATAACTATTATTAAAATATATGCTCCATATACAGTGTAAATAAAGTGCTGAAGAAGACTTCACAAATTTTAAATTATAAAAAGAATAAAAAAATAAAACATAAAATAAAAAAATTCAACGCACTCCATACTGCGATGTGATCGAAGAGAACCCAAAGTCATAGCTCCACGTCTTCACCGTTGCTGCCTTCGCCGCCGGCGACAGCTTTAACGGTCTTCAAGCGTCACTTATCCGCAGTCTACGTCGGCTTCCTCGCCGCCGACAACACGTGTCGCAACCATACTCATAAGACATTAGCCACGCTGTCCTATCCCCTCAGCTGCTCCCTTACAGCCGTTCGTTTAAAACGTGAGTGTTATCCCTCGCGGCCGTAACTCCGTAACGCCTACCGGCTGTCATCCGTCACCCTATGTACGGACGATAAACAGAGGCCTCCGCTGCCGTCTGCGTTGCCCGATCTTCGCCGTCTGATCGATCACGGAGCCCAAGGCGTTCCAGAGAACCAAAATAATTATATAATATCATTGAAAATTATCTCTTTGATTAAATTATCATTAAATTTTCCTGTTTGCTTACAAAGATACTATCTCTTTTCCCGATACGAGCTGAGGAACCCGAAGCCATCCCTCTCAGATAGAGACAAACCACAGAGAGCGACAGCCCTTTTCTTTTTTATTTTTTTCCTTCTTTTTCTTCGGTGTAACAGCTCTTCGCTTTTTTATTTTTTTCATATTTACTCCAATTCGAATCACGATGGGAAGCCAAAGCTCCCCAGCCACACGCGGTGGACCGCCTTCTTCCTTTCTTTCTCTATCTAAATTTTGTTTAAAACTAAATGCATGTCTCTAATCTTCATAATCCGAGTTTAATCAAAGTATTTGTTGACTGAAAGTACAGAAAAATGGCGGATCGATCATTTTAATGGATTGAAACTATGTAAAAGTTGATAAAAAACTTTGCTTTTTAAATTTTGATGATCAAGTTTTAAAGGGATAAGTTTTAATCAGTTAATAAATTTGTTTGGTTATAATTAAGACAGATTTTGCCTCCGTTCATGAAGCAGGGCTTTTTAAAATCTCTTGCGGTCTCACTATGACAGTGGGACATTTATCCTCTCAAGTCGCACTCAACCCTAACCCATGCCAGCGAGTTATCAGAAGAAGAAATTTTTGCCAAAATAATCTTGATCCCATCTTCTTCTGTCTCTACTCTCTCTTTCTCTCTCTATCTCTCTCTTCCATTTTAGCTATAAATGCTAGCAAGAGCAACACTCAAACTCATCGCTCTCTTATTTGGTTTCTGCTCTCTTTCTTTCTCTTTCTGTTTTTCTCTCTCTACTGTGTTGCATTTGCTGCAAGCTTAGACCTTTTTGCTATCCTAAAATGGCGAAGCCTTGCTGCTATCTCTTACCTGCAGGTAGGCGGACCGCCATTCCGGGTTTTATTTGCCGCGGAGTAGGCTTTATCTGAGCTCGGAGAGAGCAGGGAGCTTTCCTTCTGCAGCTTTTCCTCTTCCTCCCTCTTTCTCTGTATTTCTCTGAAACCTACTCTTTTTTCGGCCCTTTTGTTGGTAGACTTGTTAGGGTAAGTAGGACTGTAGGAGAAGGGTGGGGAAGGGGACAAATGAACAGTACGGCGGCAGCGGTGGGGGTAGGATGCAGACCACCGTTCACGGCGTCGCAGTGGGAGGAGCTGGAGCACCAAGCCCTCATTTTTAAGTACCTGATAGCTGGGATTCCCGTTCCGCCCGAGTTGCTTCTCCCGATTCGAAGGGGCTATGAGACCATGGCCGCCCGCTTCTACCATCATCCAGCCCGTAAGCCTGTTTCGCTCATATTTTGCCTTCCTCTTCTTTGCCCCCTATCAGTTTTTCGTTGTATTTCTCAAGTCTCGATCTTATCTTGACATTTTCTAATGGCTTGTG
>NW_021461703.1:0-225 GCF_001605985.2 Dendrobium catenatum
CAAAGATGATCTTTTATGGTATATCAATTGCACCCTAAATTATGATGTCGAAGCTCATGCAGTTTAAAAATATATTTTCAAGCCTTTGAAAAACATTGTGAAGCATAATAATATTTTTCTAAAATTATGAGGCATGATTGCGGCATGGATGGTAGCATGAAACTTCCATTTAGGCAATGAACCAAGTAAAATTCCTTTAATTATAATTTTTATTTTTAAAAAAAA
>NW_021461704.1:0-265 GCF_001605985.2 Dendrobium catenatum
ATGGATGCTCTACACATCTTATGGACTTGCTTAAAGATATTAGAAAGTATGAGTAGCATCCATTATGGATTAGCAAGGCAGTGTAGAATAATTCTACCATAGCTCTGGTGAGCCCCGAGTTCACCCAATTAAGAAAGCATAACAAGCAAAATACAACATCTAACTATTGGGGTTTAGGAAGTTCCCATCATACGAGTGGTTCAGTGCCTCATACTAAGCATAAATGATAACTAGTAAAAGATTATTTTAATTAATTTTATAAATA
>NW_021461705.1:0-217 GCF_001605985.2 Dendrobium catenatum
TGAAGAACCCATAAAGTAACCACATGCTTGCTTTTGGGCAAGCCTGTTACTTATGAATCCTAAGATACAATAATGTAGGCATCCCACCTTTTGGGGGAGATGATTGATCATTGTATCAAAAGGGAACCTAAGTAATTTTTAGGTGTTTTTGGAGTTCTCTTAGTGTTTGGATAAGAGAAATGTCTATCTAATAGGGTAAGATAGACTTGCCTAAGGG
>NW_021461706.1:0-414 GCF_001605985.2 Dendrobium catenatum
TATAATCCATGGTAAATACCGAGACAAGAAAAAAAAAACATTCATGGGTCTTGGCAGACCCGGTTCGATGAAAGGAATGAAATTCTTTATTTTCATGATCTAAATAAGATTATAAAGGAAACATGGGAGAAAGAAATATTTTGATTTATAAAGAAGGGCCTTTCGCGCTCTTGGAGTGAGGACGACTAGGGTTTTTTCCTTCCCTTGCTTCCTGCTGACTTATCTCTTCCTCTTCCCTCCTTAGGTGCAGCTGGAGGATTTTTTCTTCTAGTTTTCATGGACGCCGCCCTTCTTTCCTTTGACTTACCACTGCTTATCCCGTCATCTGGTGGGATGGTGAGTACTCCCCCGAGAAATTAGAATATGGTATTTGCTTAAGACAGCAACACCCCAAAAGCCCTGAATCTCTCTCAC
>NW_021461707.1:0-206 GCF_001605985.2 Dendrobium catenatum
TTTCTACGAGACTTGGTCTGGGTCAACAAAACTGAAATTCTTTTAAATTAGTCGGAGTCGACTCTTCTCACTCTAATTGATAAATTTGTTCCCACATGTCGTTCCGACGGGGTCCAAATAGTTAGAGGAAATTTTCTAATAAAAATCTTCTACTCTTGAAAAAAAAATTTCAAATCCTGTCCTTGAGAAATGTGTAAGTCCTTGCA
>NW_021461708.1:0-310 GCF_001605985.2 Dendrobium catenatum
GCATTGCATTAGATACAAATTAAAAAGAGTATAAAATGTTAATTGCATTTTATTTCGAGTCATAAATGCTATAATAATTCCTTTATAAATAACTAAATTTTGGTTGAGCCCACAACGTCGCATCTTTAATACAAGTAATTAGACTTTCATCTATAAACAACTAAATTTAATTCCTGTAAAATGTGTGGCCAACGGATGCGAAAACTGTTCAGTTTATGCACAGGTATTGGGTACCGTCCGGTATAAGCTCGGTATCAGACGTGACGTATTGGGAGCCCCCAACACCAACCTCGCAGCCAAGCTTGGACCA
>NW_021461709.1:0-1444 GCF_001605985.2 Dendrobium catenatum
TCGACGAAGAGTTAACCCAAAACCCTAAAACATAAATCTACTCGTTCTCTCAGACGACTCGATCAAATCATTTAAAACTTTAAACCCAAATTATAATCATGAACAGAATTAACGGGGGATTATACACGTAGCCTAATATTTGTCATATGAAAAATTAAATAGCTATATGTGTTCTAGTTAGGGCTTTGAATTTACCTTAATCCAACTAGTGGATTCAGAAGATCTTTAGTGTTCTGAGCTTGTGGATTGTCCACGAACAATATTGTAGAAAACTCCACAAGCTCCCAATGCTAGATCGAGGAGAAAACTCCTTGGAAGGTTCTTCTTCTTGGTTCGCCAGAGGTCTCGTCGCCAGCGAGTATTTGGAGGAGGATTTGGCTTGGAAAGGGTGAAAAGAAGTGGAGAGTCCTCTCACATGAAGCCTCACAAATTTCTAAGGCTTAGGGAGCAAGAAATTCTAAAAGTCCTCCTTAATACAAACCCTAAACTCCTATTTATACTCCTAAGCTTATGATTAATGATCAAGATCATCCCCAGGGATGATCAGGAGTGGAACAAGGCTCATGAGGGCGGGCCTTGGACCAAGGGAGCAATAACAATGGAATCAATGCATTAAGAAGGTTTAAATTGACTTAAATGGGTAGATTTGACCAAAGAGAGACTTGGGTTGACCAAGTCAAAGGTTGACTTGGTCAACCTAGTCAAAGAGGTCCAATGGGTGAAGGGTTTGAGCTAGGGTAGCCTTGAATTGATTTGGAATTGAATTAAACTCAAAAGGGTCTAAATGAGTCAACTTAGGTTGACCTGGTCAACCAGGTTGACCTAGGGCATAGGTTTGAGCCCAATGGTTTGGGTCTAACCCATTAGGTCTGATGGAGGTGAGAATTGAGCTTGAGAAGCTCTAAATTTGATTTGGAATCAAATGGAAGGAATTTGTGTCAATTTGGGTCTACCCAGGTTGACCTAGGGCCCGAGTCTAGGCTCAACAAATTTGGTTTGATCCATGGAGTTGAATGGAAGAGGACTTGGGGCCTGACTTGGTCAGTTTGATCAAGTCAAACTCCTTGATCCAAAGGTTTGACAAATTCAGGGTCAACAAATATTTTTCACATTAGAACAACATTGACATTTGGAAGGAAAAATAAAACCTTTTTTGAAGTAATTCATCAAAAAGAAGAAACCCTTTAAGACACCTCCACACAGGCACACAAGAATGGAATAAGAAACCGAAATATTGTTATGCTAGATAGCAGAATAAATGTGGGAAGTCTCATATTTAATTCTAATAGATTTCCAAACATTCTTCAAGTAAAATTTACCAAAGGACGAAAAATTGAACAAAATTTTATCCTTACATTGTAATTGTAAAGGAATAACTTTCAAAATAATATCAATTAAAATAGTAGGAATAACTTTCAAAAGTTTATTGACATTCCAAGTGCCA
>NW_021461710.1:0-207 GCF_001605985.2 Dendrobium catenatum
GTAAGAGAAGAAGCTTCTCTCTCTCTCTCTCTACGGGAATCGGCCGAAGAGGCGCATGAAAGGAAGAAGGCTAACTCCACGGTCGGCCAGCTCCAGTTGTCGGTTCCGATCAAAAGGGTCGCAACTTCCAATCCGCCTGGAAGGGGAAAGTTGTCGTAGTGGAGTCGGACAGCACAGAGGGAGGGAGAATTGGGAGAGAAATCGCGT
>NW_021461711.1:0-218 GCF_001605985.2 Dendrobium catenatum
TGCAACGTCTTATTTTTTCTCTATGTGTTTTGATCTAGCTTAGTCTCTTGTGTAGTTTAGCCTAAGCGAAATAACTACTTAATTGTTTTACATTGTTGTTTTAATCGCTTTAACGAGAATCTAAAGTTGCTCTTGAAATCCTTTTGTGCAAATCTCCAATTACGCATATAGTTCTACATCAAAAAGATATTATTTTTCACCCCATCATATTTTAATAC
>NW_021461712.1:0-242 GCF_001605985.2 Dendrobium catenatum
AGACTTGCACAGAACACAAAAACAAAAATAGACAAAAGTGATTAGCATAAATTAGCAATAAAAATAATTTTAAAATTATGCTGAATGATCATTTTAGAAAATTCGGAGTTTTGAATCACTAAACGATCATTTTGAAAGACTCAAAATCTTGAGTATGATTTGATATAGCTGCTATTATAGCACTGAGACGACTAGCCAAAGATGAAAAGAGAAACCAGACCCCAGCGGAGTCGCCAGAAATC
>NW_021461713.1:0-213 GCF_001605985.2 Dendrobium catenatum
CACAAATTAGTGGGACCTTGTGGGAAGTGAAAGTGACATCAACTCATTCATAAGATTATTCGGCAACTGAGCCTAGTGTATGAATGGTAGGATAGGTCACGAAAAGGAGTAGGAGAACTGAACTTCTGCTAGAAGCTTAAAGTTCTCAAAGCAGTGATGTTGATATCCGAGGAAATGTATACTATATCACTACAAGAAAAGTAGCTCTAGGTA
>NW_021461714.1:0-310 GCF_001605985.2 Dendrobium catenatum
TTTTTGATGTTTCCAACTTATTTTTGCCTCGAGATTCGTGCCCGATTAAGATAGTTTTATAATGACGTATCAGGATATATACACAAAACCTTGAAATACAACTATGATACTTTTGCAATTTAAGAAAAAATCAGGGCTTTAAACGGTTAAATTAAAAAATCATCTAGTATGCTTGTTAAATATTATTAAATCTAGATAAAATATTGGTTATTTAGTTCACAATTTAAAGATTTATATGGTTGTGATGTTTTATTATATTAAATTAGTCTAAATTAATATTAATTGAAATAATTAAATTAAATCATAATTA
>NW_021461715.1:0-239 GCF_001605985.2 Dendrobium catenatum
CTAAAGTAGTAAGGGTCCGAGGAACCATCAAAGGTGAGTAGACGGTAAGGTGACTCTAAGAGAGGTCGTTGAGGCTTAGGCTCAGGTCTAGGTTGATAAGTCGAGTGGGGCATCTTCCGACTAGTAGGATTGATCGAGTGGGGCACGTACTTAGAGTGGGGAGAGTCAACAGGTTGCTTCCTAATAATTCTAGTCATAGAGCCCACTAGGTTAACGATGTCATCTAACCTCTTTTGGAG
>NW_021461716.1:0-236 GCF_001605985.2 Dendrobium catenatum
AATACCGAGCAGTACTGAGTTCCAATACCGCTCGGTACCGAGTAGTACCGAGCAATACCGAGTTCCAATACCGAGCGATACCGAGTTCCAATACCGAGCAGTACTAAGTTCCAATACCGCTTGGTACCGAGTAGTACCGAGCAATAATGAGTTCCAATACCGAGCGGTACCGAGTTCCAATACCGAACAATACTAAGTTCCAATACCGCTCAGTACTGAGTAGTACCGAGCAATAC
>NW_021461717.1:0-8127 GCF_001605985.2 Dendrobium catenatum
AATCCTACCACCTTCCTTGTGGTATTATCTCCAAGTGTAATCCTACCTCCACTCCTGGCTTCCAGCGATATGAACTGTGTAGTGTCTCCAGTCACATGCTTTGAATAACCACTGTCCAGGTACCACATGCTCTCATGAGGTCTTGTGTGAGAGTGTACCTACAAAATCACCAAATAAGTTTTTCTATCCAAAGTACATGTGTGCGCTATATGTCCAAATAATCCATAATTATGACATTTGACTCTAGGAAATGGGTTTCTTAATCTTCTATAATTATTCTGTTTCCTACTAAATTTTAAAAATTTTGGATATAAAATAGGATTTATAAAATCTTCAAGTGTTGGGGTATCCTATTTTCCTCGAGAGCTCTTATCTTTAATTTGAGAAAACTATTTACATCTTCCAAAATGTGATCTGTATAGTTAAACTGATAATTTTTTCTCTCTGATTCATTCTTAAAAATTTTAAATTCATAATGAAATTAAATTTTCATGGTTCTTATTCAAATCATCGAACTCATCAAGTACTTTTATGTGGTTGTTTTCATTTAATGCATGATCTTTCCTAAGGATTTCATGTTCTCTCTGCAATTCTTGAAAATCTAAGTTCATGATATCATGCATTTTCTTTGACTTCCTATATGCATCATGTATGCATTCAAAGACTTCTAAAAGTTCATTGTAAGTCAAGTCACATACCTCTTCTTGTTCTGACTGATCAAGATTATCGGCCATCAAGCACAAATTGGTGACTTCCTCTTCCTTTTCAGTCTCTGATGAGTCTAAAGCTAAGTCCGCCTAGAAAGCACTTTGGAATTTCTTCTTGCCCTTCTTCATAATTGGTTTCTCCTCTACCTTCTCCTTGCTATGAGTGGCTTTGAGTTTTGGGCAATCAGACTAAATGTGTCCTGGTTTCCTACATTCGTAGAAAATTACATCATTAGAAACCTTGACATTTCTATTGAACTTACCTCAATTTCATTACTGGCATCTCTTTTGCTTCCTCTTCAGAAAGCTTCTGAAATGTATTTTCATCAAAGTAATGTCATCGTCATCTTCAGGTATAAATAGATCACTCTCCGACTCCTCCACCTTTAGTGCAATATTCTTCTCCTTTCATGGTTCTACTGCATCAATCTTTCGTTGACTCACTCCATACTCATAAGTAATTATTAATCCAAGATGACTATCAATCGAGTAAACATTTAAATTTTTAGACTCTATAATCACAGTTATTTTAGCATCATAAGTAGTAGGAAAATAATGAAGTATCTTATTAACTATTTTAGCGTTCGTTAGTTTCCTACCCAATGCATGTAAAGATGTGACTATTTGTGTGAATCTTGTGTACATGTCAGAAAAAGATTTATTAGGTTTCATACGAAACAGTTCATAGTCATGCAACAAGATATTAAGTCTGGATTGTTTAACTTCATTAGTCCCCTCATAAGTTATACAAAGTCTATACCATATGTCCTTTCCACTTTTGCAAGTGGAAACCCACATGTAATCTTCTAACTTAAGAGCACAAAAGAAACTATTCAAACATTTAGCGTTAAGTTGTGCTAATTCACGTTATTCTACATTCTAGTCTATAAAGGGAATTTTGACTCTAACTCCGTCAACTAATCTAGTTGGTTTTGTATACCCTTCCTGAATTAAGATCCACATTCGGTAATCTAATGACTATAAAAATATTGACATGCATGTTTTCTAAAAAATTAAAAGGAATATTATTAAATAAGGGAGGTCTAGTTATATAGAAACCTTCAGGTGAGTTTTGGTTTCCAAATGTAGTCATGGTCATAAATCAAAATGTAGTCTAAACTTATGGTTTTGAAATAAAGCTCTAATAGCACTTGTTGAAACTTGTTAAATATGAGTTAGGTTGTTAAACCTAGGCTTATGTCCCAACAGCTAACCAAGAAGGGGTTGAATTGGTAATTTAAAAATTCTCCACTTAAACTAATTAAATTTTTTTATTTTAAAAGCAAATTTTCAACCACAGATAATAATAAAAAAAAGCAACAAAAAATAAAAAGACCTAAGATTTATAGCGGTTCGGTCAAACATGACCTACATCCACTCACTGAAGTCTCCCACTTTAGGTATTGCACTATTACCACTAGTATCTCTCCTTTTGCTCCTACAGCAAGGCGGATAAGCCTTCACAAAAACTCTCTTTCACCACTACCCAGTGCGGCAGAGAACCGTCATCCTTTTACACTCTCCAAGTATAGGCAGAGAATATCCCGCTGTTCACACTCTTCACGTGTTGGTAGAGAACTGTCCCACTGTTTACACTTTCCAAGTGTAGTTGAGTACCTTCCACTATTCACACTCCTCGAGCATCGGTAGAGAACCGAATCTTCTTGAAAGAGACTTCTCATGAGAAAACTAGAAGGATAAGAGAAAAGAATGAAGTAATCACAAATTACAAACTGAGATCATTACCTTTGAGTAACTTAAGTGAACCCTTCACACTCCAGTAGTAAGAAATCCCCTTCAAACACTCTGTCTCACTCTCTCCTTCATTTTCCCTTAAGTATGCACGAAGACCAAATGACCAAATGATTTTAAGACTGTCAAAAGTGTATCTTTTATAGAAAAGACAAAAAATAGTACAAAAACTACAAATTTTAATTTCTGACCATCCATGATCGTCCAGTATGATCCAATTTTGTACGTATGAATAGTGTAAAAACTATTGTGTATAAACTATATGTGAATCAGTATGAACTACTTTCATTCCCGATAATCATCCCGAATGAACTAAGTTTGTCTGGTACGAACAATTATTCCCAAGGTTTTGTTGGTATGAAAATGTAGGACGAATTTCAAGTTTCCAGAATAGAGAAGATTATCCTGGGACGAACCATAAATATCGTCTGGATGAATAGTTCATTTTGGAAAATCTAGTACCCATCTTCCTGAGATGAACCATAAATATCGTCTGGATGAACTCATCCAAAGAGCATCATCCTGGGATGAATAATAATTATCGTCTAAACAAACACATCCATAGAGCATAGTCATAGGATGAATGATAAATATCATCAGGACGATTAATTCATTTTGGCAAATCTAGAGCCCATCATCCTGGGATGAACTATAAATATCATCTGGACGAATGCATCAAGATAGCATCATCCTGGGATGAATGATAAATATCATCTAGACGATTTATACTTAGAAAAAAATTTTCCCTCTTCATTTGTTCCAATGCTCATTTTAGGAGTATAACTGACCAGATCATCCCATACGAACATGGTTCGTACTGTACGATCAGTTTAAAAAATTATGAATTTTAAAGCTCTCCCTCGGTGTATGTGTCTTAAGTTACTTAATTATAATCATACTCTCTCAGACTCAATAAAATGAAAAATACATACTTCAATTATAAAATAATCTAAACTAAACTTTATTTGAAGTCTTCAACAATCTGGAGTATAATGTTCCTGAAATATTAGTACACACAAGAGCAAAAATAATTCTTCCATAATGTGTTAGGCAAAAATAATAATCAAAACAATAATATTTGGTAACATCAAAAACATACAAGTTGTAAGAATTTAAAATATGCAAAGCTAAGTAGTAACTCTCTCAACAATGCATGCTTTATTAAGGGATTATATTACTAAACTAGTGTGGGCGATGGTTTATTGTTTTCAGGTTGGGCAGTCAACTCGGAGGTGGCCTGGTTTTATGCACTCAAAATAAAATATGTTAGAAGAAGCATTAATATATTTGTTTCTTTTACCTTTGCACCAATTTTACTGATGACGTTTATGTTTTCTTTTTAGAAAACTCTTAAACTATTGTGTTATCAAGGTGATGTCATCCTCCTCCTCTATTGTAGAACTATCACTATCTGAATTATTTACTTTTAGTGCTATAGTTATCTCCTTTTTCTTCTTTCTTGCATTACTTTGCCTTTGAATCACTCCTTGTTCGTGGACGATGAGTAACCTAAGAAAAGTTTCAATAGAATAAACCATTAAGTCTTTAGATTCAGTAACTTTAGTTATCTTGGCATCATAAGAACTTATTAACTTTTTTAGAGTTTGATAATTATTCCTAGTGCATTTGAGGATGTAATTATCTGGGTGAATATAGTATACATTTCAAAAACAATCTTGCTAAGTTTAATGCAAAATAGATCATAATCATGTAGTAGAATGTTTAAAGTAGACTATTTAAATTCACTAGTTCTCTCATAAGTGATACACAACCTATCCCAAATCTCATTCCCCATAGTGCATGTAGAAACTCGTATATAATCATTGGATTTTAAAGCACAAAAGAAATAATTCAAATATTTATCATTTAACTGTGCAAGTTTCCTATCCACATAGCTCCATTAATTAAAAGGAATATCCATTTTGACACCATTAAATACATGCGATGGAAGTGATTCATCAGTTTGAATTTTAAGCCAAATTCTATAGTTAATGGATTATAAAAAGGTAGACATACATATTTTCTAAAAATTAAAAGGAATATTTTCAAACAGTGGTCAATAGGTTATCAAATAACCCTCTGAAGTTTTATGATTACCAAAATGAGCCATTGATTGTTCTTTAAAAGTTCTCTTAAACCTTCTTTTTAAAACTCGCTTCGAAACCACTTGAAAGTTTGTGAAGGTTGTTAAACTTTAAAGAAACTAACACGAGACTCACCAAGAGGGGGGGGGGGGTAAATTGGTAATTTTAAAATTTTTTCTAACTTCAAAATAATAATGACAATATTTTTGAAAAAAAGGTTCAAAAATAAAAAATACCAAATTCTAATTGATTGCGAAAGAGAATAAATTTATCAAAAATATTAATTTCTCTGTGATGATTTTTATTTATTTATGAAATGAAGTGATAATAAAAAAATTTCCCAAGTAGATATAAGTGAAATAAAATGTAGAAAATATAAAAGTGCAAAAAGGAAAAAAAACACACCAAAGATTTTTATAGTGGTTTGGTCAACCTTGGCCTACCTTCACACCCCGGAGTCCTCTACTCCAAGCTTTGCTAAAATAAAATGACTCCCCTTTTGCTCTCATAGTATGGTGGAGAAGCCCTTACAAACTCACTTTCACCAAACCTAATGTGGCGGACTACCAGACACTTTGTCACCCTCGCAATGATGGCAGCGAACCTTAACTAATTTTTCATCCTCATTGAGAAGGCAAAGAACCTCGGCTCCTTTTTCTCCCTCTTAAAGAAGGCGGAGTATCTTGAGGACTTGATCCCTCTATCCCTATAGAGATTTCAAAGACTCACATATGAGGATGAAGTATATAGCTAACTGGAGCAACTGTGTGATCCCTCACATTCCTTCTCCCATACGCCTAACTTCACCTTCGTTTTCCTCTCAAACCGAAGATATCTCAAAAGCTTATCTCTTAAAGTATCTTCAACATTCACACAATCCTCTCACCAATACAAAGAGAATCTCTAAAACTTTCTTAAGTATTGGGCATGAAGAAACCTTAAAATATCAAGTAAGCCATCACTGTATGTACAGTACTATTTAAGTTTGTACAGTACGATCAGTTCAAAACTAGTCCCATCCAGTATGATGTAAATAATAAGTCAAACATAATGTTCAATTAATTCAAACATATCTTATATTATAATATATATATCATCTAGTATGATTTATTTGATTTCCACTATTCATACAGGACAACTCCTAGGATGACTGAAAATCATCTCTACTGATCATCCCGTACTGCTCTCATCGTACAATATGATTAGTTGATTTCAAGTAAATCATCTAGTATAATATGAATAGCATGTGATATGATTTGTTTAAAAATCATAATTTTATTTGATATGATCTTTTAGATGACCAAATTTCATCTCAACTACTTATTTGGTACGATCAATATCATATAGTATAATCAGTTATTTTAAATTAAATAATGCTTTGATTGACTAATTCTGATGGTTAATTTTAAAAAATATTTTAAATATTCATACAATATGATTAACATTGTATGATACAATTAGTTCAAAAAAAAAGTTTGAAAATCTTACTTAAATTAATGTAATGACTAGGGTTTTCAGATCATAATGAATTATACGATAGAATCGAGAACGTATAGTATAATTAGTTCATAGAAACTAATTTTTTAATTAGGCATTAAGCCCGCTCTTTATATTGATAATACAATATGATTATAAGTTTTACAGTATGATTTGTACAAAGATTTTAACCATTAAAATTTATATCACTCTCCCTGTGTGTGTGTGGGCTTAATTACTTAAATGCATACACTCTTATGTGGCCAGACTCAAGATATGGAGAATAAAGAAAAATAGTATTGCAGACTTTATTTCTTGATATTCCTAGTCTACCCATTATTGAGCTTTTAATAGTCTTGAGTAGTTTATATCTTACCTATAATATTAGTGCACACAATTAGAAGAAATATCCAAAATGTTTAGCGAAAAAGTAACAATTCAATCAATAATATTTGTCATCATCAAAATTATAGACTAAGGATCCTAGATTGTATCACTTTCTAGTAATCTATTGATTTTTGAATGTGACTTATGATTTAAACTGGTTATTCCGAACCAACATAAATTATTGAAGAAGTCAAAACTAACATTTATTTTACTAAATGGAATAAAAAAGAATAATTTTTTGCACATGGGAATGCTAAATGCTTAAACTATTTTTTCTGTGCACTTAAGTCTGAAGATTATATGAGAGATTCTATATGTACCACTAGCAAGAATATTTGGGATAGACTATATATACAAAGGTACTAGTGAAGTTAAATATATTTTTTTATTATTATAAATTTTTTACATGAAACCTTATGAGACTATCTCAGACATGTACACTAGATTTGCTCAATAGATACATCATTACATGCTTTAGGTAGAGAACTTTCAAACTCATAGAAGGTTGACAAAATTCTATTTATTTATCTAATAAGTTTGATGCCAAAGTCATTGTTATATATGAATTGAAATACTTGAATGCTTATTCTATGACTAATCTATTTGGATCACCCATAGCCTACGAGCAAAGTGTGAGTCAATGACTTTTGGATGTAGGTGATGAGAATGCTATAGTGCTAAAGCAAATGATAAAAAGAAAAATGTCTTAGGAGATTATGAGAGTGAAGACAAGTTTGCTTCTGATAGTATTTGTTTTGGATGTAAGAAACCTAGAAATTTGAAATATGAATGCCCTAATTTGAACCCCCCCCCCCCCATAAGAAAAAAGGTAAAAATAAGTCAAATGTAAAAATGGTGAAACAAAAAAAAAAAGCAAAAATTATCCTAGGAAGACCAAGCTTCCGACACATTAAAATGGAGCAAGATGATGCTGTAATAAACTTATGCTGAACAGCCAAGGATTCCTTGGTTAATTCCAGTCAAGTATAGGTTTTGGTTGTGTTTTTTATATATTTTGCTTGCTTATTTATTTTTTTAGTAATTATGTTTTATATATGATTGCATATTATCATTTTCTTTTGTAAGTATTTTACTTTTAGGTGTTGAATTCTCTCTCCATCTTGTGATAACAAAAGGGAGAGAAGATATTTGGTTGCATTTTTTCATATGTCATTTATTTTCAAAATTTTTTGTTTCTCTTATAGTTTCAATTTTTTTAAATAAAATTTAAAAAATTCAAAACTTCTTTGAAAAAATATTAAAAACAAAAATAAATAGTTTCCCCTATTTTAATAATTCTCTTAATGATAGGAATATTTAAAGAAAATAATATTAATTTGCAAATTCAATTAATAATTTTTCTATAATACAAAAGATATATTATTGCAACTTAGGCTTTCGAGTTTATGATTTTGATGATAACAAACACTACTGTTGCATCTTTCCTAGCATTTGTACTATGCCATGCCCCATTCAATAAAGATCAAGGGCTCAAGATTGGGTAGAATATGATATGCTGAAATAATATGTGAAATTCATTTATGTTTTTTTTTTTTAATTTCTTGAGTTAAGTCTTAATAAAGGTGTATGCTAGATTGGTTATACACACACACTCATGGGAATGAGATAGAGAGAAAATTAGAAGAGTAGCTTTTTAAAACTAATATAATTATATGATGTATTGTACTGAACGACTAGCTACTCATAAAATAATTAAAATG
>NW_021461718.1:0-300 GCF_001605985.2 Dendrobium catenatum
TACATGCTCGGTACTGGTAGGTACATGCTCGGTACTGTTCGTTATTACTAGGTACATGCTCGGTACTGGTAGGTATATGCTCGGTACTGGTAGGTATATGTTCGGTACTGCTAGGTACATGCTCGATACCACTCGGTATCTTCACATACAAACAACTTACGAACTTAAAAAAAAAGCAGAACTTCAAAATTACTGTTACAATAAAATTTTGTTCCGGGCATGTACCTAGCAGTACCGAGCATGTACCTAAGATTACTACGTCACAGTTGATTGAATTGAACAGACAAGTTGATGAAGTTG
>NW_021461719.1:0-421 GCF_001605985.2 Dendrobium catenatum
TCTAGTCTATCAAATTTTTCAATCAGATTCTGATAATATGACTGAGGTGTAGAATTTTGCTCTCCTTCTTCTTCTCCTTCTGAAGCACTGGCATGGGCTTTCCCTTTTTCCTTCTTGAAATTTGCTCTGAATGAAGCATCATTGTAGTAAATTGGCTCTTCGTATTCATCATCAGGATGCACTAAGTTGTATTTCTTTTCCAAAATATATGTAACTAAGTGTCCTAATGAGATGTTCCTTTTTCTCTTCTGTTCAGCGTATCCTATTTCTAAAAGCCCATAGAGATGATCTATGATAAGTTGGGCTTCGTCGATAGGCTTACAATCCATAATAAAAAAGGTTAGAACAGAAAGGAGAGGGTTAATTTTGATCCTATCACCAGCTTTAGGAATGATTAAAGATTGAAGGATTTGCTGGATGA
>NW_021461720.1:0-275 GCF_001605985.2 Dendrobium catenatum
TACATATTAAATCTAGTTTCAACTTTCGACTGCTGCAGATGGTGATTCAAGCAATCTAATACATGAGCGAGAAGGCTAAATCTCCAAGTATGGATTAACATTCACATGTAAAGATTAAAACAAAAACTATACAGGTATACCTCTTAATTATCAAATAAGCACGCACGTGTCATAAACTTTATTCTACATATTAAAATCTTGTTTCTACTATTGAAAATGTGCTTCAAGAAAGATATTTGTGCAATCTTAGCATATGCATTGATAAATATATATAT
>NW_021461721.1:0-275 GCF_001605985.2 Dendrobium catenatum
CGTCCAGGCCGATCAGTGCATTGAAAACGGCTGATTACTGGAGTGTTTTCTGGAATGATTTCTGGACTAGATCGTCCAGGCCGATTTGGATCGTCCGTGGACGATCAGATACGACAAGAATGCCGAGAGCAAAATCGAAATTATCGTCCTGAGGAATCGTCCTGGACGATTGGAATTTGTTCACATCGTCCTGGACGATGTGGCGATCGGCTGGGTCGATCAGACTAATGATATAAGAAAATCAGCTCGTTTTGAGGAGAGAGAAAATCATTTTA
>NW_021461722.1:0-489 GCF_001605985.2 Dendrobium catenatum
AACTAAGTAGACCGGGGACCATGATATCTTGGGATGAAGGAATCATAGGATCTTGATCAGACACATCCTCATTCCTCTATCATCAATTTTAAGCATATAGTGATAAATCTCAAATCTTAAACTCCAAAATTCAAATCCTAAAAATTGCTGCTACTATACATTGGGTACTCAATGCCTACCTCATGATTAGCCGTAATCGAAAGTTCTCTCTCGTTATCGAGAGGTTTAGCCTATAGGAAATTAGAACTCACATAAAAAAATCCTCACAAAATGAGGGCGAAATCACTAGGTAATGTCTTATCTAAAACTCAACCTGTCTTCTGAAAATTTACCTGGAACTTAAATTTGTTAAAACACTCTCTATCAATAAAAGAAGGCGCGGAGAGGCCGGGGTATGAATTTTCGGAGCCCACAAGAAGGAAAAGAGGTAAGATTAGCTTGGTTTGAAAGCTGTGGTAAAAGAGCTCGGTTTAACTGAAATTAGCTCAC
>NW_021461723.1:0-286 GCF_001605985.2 Dendrobium catenatum
GAAAGGAAGAATCTTAACCAATAGGAAAAGAAAATTGGTCTAAACTAGGATGGTTCCATAAAGGGCATTATCCGTCACTCGAACGTCTAATTCAAAGAAAAGGAAGAATCCTATCCTAAATGATAAGAAGCTAGATTAAAACTAAGATTGTGCCACGAAGGGCGTTATCAACCACTAGCACTTTTAATCCTATGGAAAGATAAAATCCTAACCTAAAATAATAAAAAACTGGATTAAACTAGGATGGTGCTGATGGACCGGTTCACCCTGAACCGGTCCGGCCTGG
>NW_021461724.1:0-321 GCF_001605985.2 Dendrobium catenatum
ATGGCTCTTCTTGATGAATTTGATGATTTGAAAAAAAAAAATTCGGAATTAATTAATGAGCATGATGCATTAAAAGTTTCACACACATCACTTGAATTTGATTTAAAGAAATCTAAAGAGAAAGAAAGAAACTTGAGAATTGAGAATGACGTTCTAAAAATCACAAACTTGAGGATTAAAAATGAATTAGATACACTTAAGGGAAATTGGAAGACTCCCACTTTAAATCCAAAGCCAAAACCTAGGAAGAGGCATTATAACTCAAATCATTTAAGAAATCCTTTCCCTGGAGTTAGATGTTTTTCTTGTGGCATGCTAGGA
>NW_021461725.1:0-540 GCF_001605985.2 Dendrobium catenatum
AAGGGAATATGTGTGTTGATGTGCTTGCTAAAATTGGTTGTAAATTTCCAAGTTTTACCAAGTTTCATGATTACTTGCTGCTCAAAATTATTAAGGGCTTGGCCATGTTGGATCGTATTGGTTAACTTTACTTAAGATCTCTTTAATGTCATGTTTCTATTTGCTAGTTTTTTCATTTCTGCTTACCAGTGGTTCTGTGTGATCTTTATCTATGATATGCTTCACTGGTCTTTTTTTGCTGCTTAATGAAATTGCTGGTAGGAACTTTGGGTTGCTAGAGCCCTTTCTGATTTATCCTCCTACTGTATTCTAGTACCTTATGATAAGTTGCACTACAGGAAAATCACCCATTTCCGGCGGCTATTTTCGGCGGAATTTGAGCATTTTTTGGCGGTTTTCCGGTGGTATTTGTGCCGCCAGAAAAAATGGCGTAGGAAAATAATTTTCGACGGCTTTTTCCGGCGGCAAATAATGCCGGCGGCTTGCCGGCGGACAAAAACCGCCGGTTGAATAAAAAAAAAAATCTTCCGCTCCCCCTAC
>NW_021461726.1:0-217 GCF_001605985.2 Dendrobium catenatum
TTTGAACATCTGCTATCCAGGTACCATATGCTCCCACAAGATCTTGTGTGAGAGCAATCCTCTTCTTGATCTAAGTGATTCACATTGTCTGCCATCAAGCAAAGATTAATGACTTCTTCTTCTTTTTCTGTCTCAAATGAGCCAGAAAGCTCTTTGAAACTTCTTCTTTCCCTTCTTTACCATAAGTTTCTCCTCCACCTTCTCCTTACCAGGAGTG
>NW_021461727.1:0-780 GCF_001605985.2 Dendrobium catenatum
TTGATAGTTAGAATTTTAGTAAATTAACTTTTTGCTTTTTCTTTTTCAAAATTTATAAACCCGGTTGAGGAGAAATGGATGGTAAGTTTACATAAATTGCTAACAATATCTACAATTTCCATATAAAGATAGATATATCTATGTATAACCTAAAAGAGCTATAGATAGATCTTAGTTGAACAATTACATTGATGATTTGTTCTTATCAGTTATCACAAAGCATATGCCTGTAGAGGGGAATAACTAAACAATATCCCACAAAAGAAGATACGGGAGAAAAATCTATTGTTATATGTGATAAATTGAGTTGGTAAAGCGAGTTTTGGATAGAATCTCTCTCATAATGAGAGAGACAAATCCAAATTAAGATTTGCACATGATTATAACCTTTGTTGTTTTCTCGAAATAGTTGAGATCATTTTTAACCCGTAATCCATCCGAAAAGAATCATTTCAATTGCATTAGGCCTCATGATTTTTACAATCTGAATATTTTCCTATGAAATAACATTAGTAATTACCAATTGCATTGTCACTTATTCTTCTAATTCTATCTCAGAAATCATACAATAGTTTCCCATTGTAACTTAGGCTTCATTTGAGATAAATTTCTTGCTACTTTCTAAAATAGATTTCTATTAAAAAATTTTGTATAAATTAAAAATTTTTGTACTAAAAAATTATTTTAGAAAATAGTAAAAAAGTTGTTTCAAAGGAAGCCTTAATGAATCTTTTTTTATAATTTTTTTTTTTTTGTAGTTATTTTACAAAATAGCACTCA
>NW_021461728.1:0-481 GCF_001605985.2 Dendrobium catenatum
TAGCTGAAATCAGTCGTTTTGAAGAGAGAGAAAAATTAAAATAAAATATCTTAATTTTCGAGGAGAGAGAAAGTCAAGGAGAATTTGGGAAAAGTTGATTTTTGGGCGACGTCGGGCCGTTTTCGTTCGTCAAGACAGTTCAGGAAATTGGTGTACGCAAGGTAAGACACATTCGCCTTTCTCAATTTTCAGAACGGTGAAGTTTGAACGAATTTTCTGTCAGGATTTTGTTTCCGTTAGCGAATTTCGTCCGTATTTTCAGATTGGTTCAATTTTTACCGCGTAACTTTTGGTATGTTATTGAAGTGCCGTGTGTGCACGTTTTGGTTATTTTATGGAGAATTTTGACCGGGTAATTTTGATTCGGCGATATTTTCTTTCGGCTGTAATTTCTGATAATTTCTGAATTTGTCTGGGCAGTAGAATAAAAGTCTTATAATATTTTTGTGAATGTTCTGTGGTAATTTGGTGAAATTCTGAT
>NW_021461729.1:0-998 GCF_001605985.2 Dendrobium catenatum
ATAAAATTAGCAAATATTCCAAATTTCTTAGTTCATTATTTTTTAAAAAATATTTATAATATTTATAATCACAATCTCTATAAGATATAAAAAGTTATGCAATCAAAGTTTTTCTTGTACAAATTTATTCTCATTTTTTGGTAACTGATATAGAAATTTAATTGAGAAATTACGAAAAATTTTATATTTTAAAAAATTGAGATAGGTATAAGTAAGGAATATAATGTGACCTACACTCAATCTAGAACAACTTTTGCCAATGGGTTGAGTGCTAAAAAATGAGGTCGTTAAAGTGGCATAAAATTGAGTGTTCCTCTCGGAAGCGAAGACCCGTTTTTTCGTCTTCGCTGCCACCCAAACGAAATAAATCAAACACTTGTTTTATTTTATATTTAAAGTGTAGTTAGCGGCCTAGCGTTGCAGTATTAGTTTAATTTCCAAAAATTGGAGGCAACTATGCTAAAATGTCACTATTTGGCACCTTGACTTTGTTGCAGTGTCACGGTGCTTGGAAACCCAACACCTAGACATTCAAATGGTAATATTTTTTATATTTTGCCAAAATTCACTCCATAACCCTTGGGACTGTAGTCGTAGGAACATCAGGTGCAACCTTGGTGTCAAGCAATTAAAACACTGACTAAACCATGCAAATAGGTTCAAAAAACAAATTATTAAAGATTGTACGAATTATTTTCGAATCATTTAAGACTAATTTGTGAATTGTACGATCATCCTGGAGCTCTGCGAACATCACTAACAGGAGAAAATCGGCCTATTGACTAGGTGATTTGTGTCGCGGATTTTTCGGGCAAAAATTGGCAAATTCTCGATAAAAATTAAGCTTTTTGACAGATATTTTTGCGTTCGTAAAAGCCGCATAAGAAATCATAACCAGCAGCTAATTTTCAGCAATATTTTTTTCTGACAAAATAATACCACCGTAAATAAAAAAAATAATTTAAAAAACTAGGCTAATTGCTAGTCCGACTGTTCGC
>NW_021461730.1:0-475 GCF_001605985.2 Dendrobium catenatum
TTCATTGTAATCAAGCATATTTAACTACCTAAGTGTTCTTTTGGTCACTATCCGCCCACCACTTCACCAAAGTTCACTTGCTACACTTAAAATCCTTGCTGTCCACACTATTCCAGCCACTGTTAGGCTCCTTGTAAGAGACTTTTAGGCTTTGCGTAAGTGCTGTCCTCTCACCCAACACTATCCAAACACTTAGGCAGCTTAGGCTTTTGTTGTAGTTTGCTGTCCTGAAACTTCCAGCAGCAGTTTTCAGCTTTCGGTTACTCCTAACTGCTTGCTTAGCTGCTGTCCACCTTCCCAAGTTCATCCGGAGCAACCCCTAGACCCTTGCCAAATCTTTTAGGTGACTTTCCACTCTTCTGTGCTTGCTGTCCCACACATTCCAGCTGCTGTAACTTCGATTCCAGCAAACATTTCAGTGGGATTAGTGGCTGTCAGTGACTTAGGAAGCCACCCTAGTGATCCCTAACACCCA
>NW_021461731.1:0-287 GCF_001605985.2 Dendrobium catenatum
ATAGTTAAAAAATTTTAATAATAAAGAAGGATTGCTGGTGACATTTATTGACACTAAAGAAGAAATGAGAACAAGAAAGCACAGTAGGTAAAACAAGAGAAAGGAAATTGATTTAGACTTTTCATATCATGTATAAAGATCATAACAGTTATTATATAGCCTTAGCTATATACGGCCTAATACAAGAAAGCCAACCGGACTTTTCCACAGTTTTTAAGACAAGAAAACCGGATTTTTTTTTTTATTGAATTTTATCATAAATGATGCAGCTTTTATTGGAAAACGAA
>NW_021461732.1:0-290 GCF_001605985.2 Dendrobium catenatum
TCGGAAAGGTCTTACATCATTGGTGGATTCTCTCGACTTCTTTCATACAGGTTAACGTCATCGAGCAAAGGCTCCGACATACAACCTCAGATAGGTCTTACATCCTTGGTGGATTCTCTCAACTTCTTCCACATATGTTAACGTCATCGAGCAGGGCTCTGACATACAACCTCAGAAAGGTCCTACATCCTTGGTGAATTCTCTCGACCTCTTCCACACAGGTTAATGTTGTCGAGCAAAGGCTTCGACATACAACCTCGGATAGGTCTTACACCTTTGGTGGATTCTCT
>NW_021461733.1:0-359 GCF_001605985.2 Dendrobium catenatum
CTTCTTTCGGGACTTTCTTCCAAGAAACATAAGGAGCTTCGAACCTGCTCCGTATGATGTCTCGTATTTTATGTGTCGGTTGTTTTGATGGGTAGAACCTACAAAAATAAAGTTATATAAAACAAATATAAAATATAAAATAAAAATGTTTGTTAGTTTAAAAAAATAAAAGAGAATGTACATATGTGTCACCCTCATGTGCCACCAATATTCTACCATCTGTCTCCTACTCTACTGCAGCTGCTGTCGAAGGTCCCGCTCCTGTTGAAGGTCCAGCTGCTGTCGAAGGTCCAGCTGCTGTCGAAGGACCAGCTATAGCGGGTTGATGGGGTGGTGGGGGATAGTATGGTGGAGCATAT
>NW_021461734.1:0-433 GCF_001605985.2 Dendrobium catenatum
TTTGGGCGGATTCGGCATCAGACTCATCGGAGACGGATCCAGAAGATGAGACATCGAAATTATGCTTGATGGCGGATGGCAATCTTGATCAAGAAGAGGTATGTGAACTTTCATACGATCAACTTCTTGATGTTTCAGAAAAAAATCCATGCATCATATAGGAAATTAAAGAAAACACATGATAGCTTGAAATTAGAATTTCTGAACCTACAAAAAGAGCATGAAATTTTTGTTGAGTCTAATAAATAGGTTGTTAAACCTAAGTTAATGTCCCAAGGCTACCAAGATGGGGCTGAATTGGTAGTTTAAAAATTTTAAACCCTCTTTAAAATTATGTTGAACCGAAATGAAAATTTTCTTTTAAGTTTTCGTAGAAAATGTTTTTCAACCACAGAGTTTTTAAAATAAAAAATAAAATACGGAAAAGTAAAAA
>NW_021461735.1:0-300 GCF_001605985.2 Dendrobium catenatum
CTTCAGGTCTTTGATTTGGACCTATTTGGGTTAGGATCGAGTTGAATTTGGTGCCGTTGGGTTCGTATTTCCGAGACGTTCAGTTTGACTAAAGTTTGCTTAAATTGCAATTTAGATGGCCCCATATTTAATTTTTGAAGTTTCCCACCTGATGTTGCCTTGAGATTTGTGCCTGATTAAGATAATTTTTTGATGATATATAAGCAACAAATATATAACTAATTAAGTTAAAATTTATCTATTTTAAAATAAATTTGATGATTAAAAAAATGTCATTGTAAAATTTAAATTAAGGATTCT
>NW_021461736.1:0-798 GCF_001605985.2 Dendrobium catenatum
TTTTATATGTTAAACCCCTTTGTATGTGTTTGGTACTAATTTGAGTGTATGAAAAAGATTTACATGTCTTAGAATGTGTCATAACCATTTAAGTGCATATTGGAATTTTTCTTCTTGGAGCACTAAAGTGTTGGTGGTTTTGGCACCTTATCACTAAACAATGGTGTCTTGTGTAAAATAATGACATTATGGAGCTATGAGTTCTAAAATTTGGAAAGAGCCATGACATTCAAATAGTGGTGCCTGTGCTAATCCAAATTATGTACTTAAAACTGTTGCAGTCCATGACCCCTAGCATGAGATTTTGATGATGACAAATAATGTAAATTTAAATTATCTCATTATTCATTGAATATTTTTAATGTTGCTCTTGTCTGTAAGCATTAATATTTCATGGACATCACATATTGCTCATGATAACAAAAGACTCGAGACTTGGTAGAATAGGATGTGAAGTTTATACTATGTATTTTTCTTTTATTTTTTATTTTTTCTTTTCTTGAGTCTGGCCACAAAGTATATACATACTAAGGAACAATTCACACATACAATGGGAGAGTTTTTTTTCTTAAGGAAATTTTTTTTATTCTATGTATATTGTATTATATGATTTTAAATCATATTGTATGAACTACTATAGCTCAACTGCTATTTTTCATGATAATCAAACTGTACGATACTTATCATACTATACGATGTGTTTTTAATTTGAAACCCTAGCCACCAGATTATTTTAATTAAGTTTTTAAATCTTAAAATTTGAACTAATCGTACTGTATGATTGAATAGTATAGTATG
>NW_021461737.1:0-308 GCF_001605985.2 Dendrobium catenatum
TTTAAAATACCAATTCACCCCCCCTCTTGGTAGCCTTAGGACATTAACTTAGGTCTAACAACCTATTTACTATACTCAATAAGAGCCGAGTTCTTTGACATCAAAGATATCTTCTTCTCGCCAAAACTAAATCAATCAACTGTTATTTTAACCAAAGTACTTGTGCCACAACTGTTCCTAATGCAATGTATTCTGCTTCTGTAGTAGATAGGGCCACTGAATTTTATTTTCTACTAGACCAAGAAACTAATGAATTTACAATGAATTGACACGTTCCAGAAGTGCTTTTCCTATCCAGTCTACAGCCT
>NW_021461738.1:0-224 GCF_001605985.2 Dendrobium catenatum
CCTCCAGCCCTCTATGCTCTAACGAGCTACAATCAAAACAAAAAAAAACCATCCCACGAGCCAGAGGGTCCTTTTTCTAAAATTACAATAACTCAGCAAATAGAAAAAGGTATGCCAGGATATAACAATTTTAAGCTCTTCCATCCCTTTTAACCTGCAAGAAATTCTCCAAAAATTTAACATTAATAAAATAGATAAATTTATGCACCTGCCACCTGAAGATA
>NW_021461739.1:0-1460 GCF_001605985.2 Dendrobium catenatum
TTATGATCTCTTCTTAGATCATTTCTGATATTTGAAGGTGATTTTAAAAGTTTGGAGCTCATTTGGGTTCCAATCATTAAAAGGGCATTTAGTTAAAATAATTAAAATAATTTAATAAATACCCAAAATTCATAAAATCATAACTAATTCTAAAAAATTCTAAATTGATCAAACTAAAAGGCATATAACTCAAATTAAAATCTAAAATTTTACAAAAATGTCAAACCTTCAAACTTTAGTCAAAGTCAAAAAGTCAATAATTTGGTCAAACCTATGTTATAATATAGGCTTAAACTTCAAAAAAATCAAAACATTTTGTAGAAAACTCCAAATTGAGCATGCCTAATAGTCTAACTATTCATTATAAGTCCTAATATTTTTTGAAAATTCAAAACCTTCATAATTCTCTTTAAATTAAAAATTCAACTTTAGGACCCTTAATTAATGCTCTCAAATAATTATAGTAAATCCTTAAAAAATTCAATAATTCATTAAAATTTCAAAAATTTTAATTTGATTAAAAAAATCAATCAACAATATTCTAACACATAACAACTACTCTATAGATGAAGTTTATTGGATGGACTACTTGAAGCTAGGGGCTATTTATCCTAAGGAGGCTGGTTCCTCAAGCCTGGTGGAACAACGCCATGAATGAACATTAAAATTAACTTACTTTTAATTATTTAACCAAAATAAAATCCTTAATTCAACTACATCAACAAGGTTTTTAGGATGGATTACTCCAGGCTACGAGGCTACGTGTCCTAAGGATGCCTAGTTCCTTGAGCCTGTTGGCACAACGCCACAAACCTGTTGATGGAAAACATGAAATAATTTAAATCTCAAAATTGATTAAATTATTTAATATTAATCAACCCTTAATTCCTAACTAATTAAATTAACTTAATTAACCCTTATTACTAATAGGTAACTCAGGCCTACGAGGCTATTAACTAAGCCCCAAGGAAGTGAAATAAACTTCACGACCTCGGTGTGGAATAAAGGTAGCAATCATTTAACAATTAAAATACACTCAAATCATTCTTTAACACATTAATACTTTAACACAAATATAAAGTCCCTTTCAACCTTAAAAAACTCAAACATTAGACAATCTCATCTAACAACTCAGTTTAGGATCTACCCCAGCCATACGACCTACTACACATACTTTAAATGATTTGCTAGGATGAATAACTCTTGGTCTAGGCTAAGCCGATATTTACTTTTCTGTTATGTACCAAGTTTTTTAGATTTCATTGCATGTTGTGATTGAAGTTACTTAGTGTATCTATTTACTTTTACTGCATTCTGTGGATTGATGATGTGATTGGTGATTAGATTACCCTGAGGTTAGGAATGATATAGAAGCTCACTGAGTTTTCTACAGGCGCCATGCTCATGTTGGGCAATAAAAATACCTAAATAAATAATAAATATAATTGATACAGGTGCTT
>NW_021461740.1:0-1684 GCF_001605985.2 Dendrobium catenatum
TACCCCTAATAAAATAATAATAATTTATTATATAAATATTCAAATGAAAAAAAAAAATACTCTAATAATATTTTTATCATCTTGATAACTAAAAATGAGCATGGTTAGAAAATGGGGATATGATGAAGGAAAAATAGAAGTTTGTTTATTAGCTAGATTTTTTTTTTTTTGCTAGATAATATTCATTGATCATGCATGAAATAAGAGAATGCTCGCAATTCACAAATCACACATAAACAAGTTTTTTATTGAAAGTTAGAATGGATAATTTAGTTTTCATTTTTCTCTTTCAATATCAAATTAGGGCCAACACATTCTTTCATTAGAAAATCTTAAGGTTGACTCTCTCTCTCTCTCTCTCTCTCTCTCTCTCTCTCTCTCTCTCTCTCTCTCTCTCCACAACACAATATAATTATTGCATCTATCAGCATGCAATAATTCCTTGAGCTCTAAAGGTTTAATTGCATGCAAATGTCCATTCAAGTACATGTGTCACATGCACCATCTCTATAAATAGACACTATTTAAGGATTACAATTCTAATAATTGGGGTTTCACATTAGCTTGATAAATATGAAAAGTTTGATAAAGATATAAGAATTACTTATTTCCATATAAATAATAGAGATATTAGAATTATTCATTGACATATAATTATAGACAATATATCTAATATTTATAATAAGAATCTATAATTATTATTACCATAATATATCCTCATTATTAAGGATATTTTTATTTATTATATTTTCCATTAAAACACTCTTCTATTACCTATAAATAGACACTATTATCTCAGCATATTATTTGATTCAATAAGAGTTTCAATTCTAACTTTTCTACTAAAGTAATCAGAGTTCTAGCATCTTATTGAGGCTAAGATTGTAATTGTCCCAAAGACAATTGGCAAGGCTAATTGTGAGTTTACACCCAATTCTTCATTTAATTTTCAAGTGTAATTTCATAGATATATATAGCATAATTTTATAGTTGTTTAAAATTGGACCATATTAGATATAAAGCCTTATAACATTTATATTTTTATGATTTCAGCCTTTCAACATATTGTTAAAAATGGTGTTTTTGGATGTTGAATTGACAAAAAAAGTGATTGTCTCTCCTGACAAGTTCAAGGGCTTAAATATTTCTTTTCGTAAATATTTAACCATCCAACTCTTCGCCAAACTTGGTCGTCATAAATCATCTAGGAAACGCGGCTACTTTCTTTCACCTATGTATATAAACTATGCTGATGACGGTCAAAAAAATAAGCGTACTAATGAATACACCTTCGAAGTATCTTTCAACTGCACCACTATGAAGCCATGCAAGGGTGAGATCTTGATTGGCATCGTATATAAGATTACAACAGATGGCATTTATCTGAAATCTGGGCCAATGCAAAACATTTTTCTCTCAGAAAATAAGATGAAAGACTACAAATTCTATATAGTTGAACAACTAGTGTTTGCAAATCCAAATCGAGGGGGAAGCATAAAGATAGGTACAAAGGTGAGGTTCAAAGTTTTTAAGGTTGAGTGGATCAAAAGCGATGGAGAGTTTCATATCCAAGCAACTATTGAAGCTAATTATCTTGGACCTATGAGTTCATAAGCTCAATTTTTAGAATTATGGCTTAACTTTTAATTTTATATTCTACTAGTTTATGTAAGTGATGTATGTT
>NW_021461741.1:0-298 GCF_001605985.2 Dendrobium catenatum
TGTTCCTAGCAAGCTAGTTATCATTTTTCAAGCATGGTAGCTTTGTCAAAAGTTCCATGCAAGAGAAATTCATGATGGTCCGACCAATTTAAAAGAATTTATGATAATGTAATGTTTTATATATTTTTTAATGATTTGGCTGGCTGGTCTCTTTTTTATTTATAATAGCTATAACTAAGTGAGTCAAGCTAACTCATGAGCTGATTTGGGCTTGACTCGATAAATGGCTCGTGAGCCAAGATCAATGAGCTAAAGAGCCAAACTCGAGCTTGGCCTATTAGCTCGCAAGTTAATTTGT
>NW_021461742.1:0-295 GCF_001605985.2 Dendrobium catenatum
AAACAAGTTTGGGTTCACCTTTTAGCAATTTATAATAAGATGTATGTATGATATATCTAGGTTTATGCATCTTAGTTCTCCACACCAAATTAAATTTCATCTTCAAAGTATAGGTGTGAGCTATATGTCCCAAAAATTCACAATTATTACATTTAACACTAAGAAAAATATTCCTAAGTTTTCTTCAATTTGATTGTCTTCTAAGGGATTTCATGAATTTATGATAATATTTATGATTTATAAAATCTTCAAATTAGAGGGTTTCCTATTATCCTCGAGAGCTCTTATTGTCAGT
>NW_021461743.1:0-358 GCF_001605985.2 Dendrobium catenatum
GGAGCGGATCCTATTGCTAAAGCCCCTTATCGAATGATGATAAAAGAGTTGAAGGAATTGAAAGATCAATTGTAAGAGTTGCTTAATAGAGGATTTATCAGGCCTAACACTAATCCATGGGGTGCTCCTGTACTTTTTGTGAAGAAGGATGAAAGAATTGAACAAGCTTACTATAAAGAATAAATACTCTCTTCCGAGAATTGATGATTTGTTTAATTAGTTGGAGGGTGCCTCTGTGTTTTCCAAGATAGACTTGAGATCATGATACTATCAGCTTAAGATTAGAGAAGAGGACATAGCAAAGACAGCATTCAACACTAAATATGGGCATTACGAATTTGTGGTGATGCCATTCGGA
>NW_021461744.1:0-306 GCF_001605985.2 Dendrobium catenatum
TTTGGGTTCGCTTGAGCTGTTGTTCAGGAAATCGGATGCCAGCGGGATCTGATTTAAATTTTGATTTATTAAGGGGGTTTGAATCCAGTTGAGTTTGAGTCAAATATTTAACCCATGTAATAACCTGATCGGATTAAAATCAAATATATATATATATGAATGAAATCAACTTAGAATCAAATAGGGGTAGAACTAGAAAAATTTTTATAGGGGGCACAAATTAATATTAATCAATAAATTACTCTTAAAATATAATTATTATTCAATGTAATCACATATCCTATATTTTTAATAAAAAATTTTAAA
>NW_021461745.1:0-314 GCF_001605985.2 Dendrobium catenatum
AGGGATTATAGTTGGGTGATTGTGGTTTGAGGACCGTAGTTAGGTAATTGTGGTTTGAGGACCGTAGTTACTGAACGACAGAGGTCAAAGAGTTGAGGGGGCAGTTAAGTAAAAAGCATTTAAAATTTTCTTTTCATTAACAATTTTTTTTAATAATAGTTTTGGAGTTTTATAGCAAAAGACATCATCTTTGTAATAAGAATCTTGGATTTTTTGTAATAAATGATAATATTTTTTGTAATAAGGTTTTTGGAGTTTTGTATGATATTTCTTTTAGATTTTGCTTAAAAATTTTTTATAAATTATTCATTCTT
>NW_021461746.1:0-929 GCF_001605985.2 Dendrobium catenatum
TGTATCATTGTCTCAGCAAGGTGTCCAATATCTTTTATTGAATGCATCATCATCCTCATTTCCTCTGCCTACTGCTTTAAATAGATAACAATATAAACAGTAAGCCTTATCTTTGACTATGTTGTATTCTAACCAATTAGAATATTTATCAAACCACACAACATTAAATCTTCTATCCTTTGCCCCAAATTTGGTTTTAGGGAATTCATGAATGCGAGGTTGGAATGGTCCTCTTCGCAAGTAAGCTTGACGAACTTGATCTTGAATATTAGGAGAAAATTCATAGATAGGAATTCGCAAACCAGGATCAGATGGAAGGTTCTCTAAATCTACTTCTTGATTTCTTGATGATTCAATTTCCATGCAAATTCTTTTTTGACTTTGCTCCTCATCTTTTTTGTTTGTCTCATTTGAACTCTGTGAAATCTTCTTAAAATATTTCTCCATGACAAAAACCTAATTATTATTTTGCAAGATCAATTGACAAACAGTTAATAACTTTACAAATTATAAGACCTATGTTAACTAACACATAAGATCCACAATTATAATATTGACATCCACAAGAATGAAATTGGAAGAAAGAATGCAAAGATTAGTGCATGAATAACTCATAAAAGAATTCAATATTTTTTAAATTTCATTCTAACTAATTTTTATAAGAATATTCTTATTAACAAACTTCTCAGCAGCCATTAAAATGCCACTATGCAATTTCCTTCCATTTCAATTTGTCTATATAAAAACCCTACGAAAACTACTATTTTTATCTTAGAACGAAGACGATCATTCAAACAAGATTAAAAAACTTACAAAGATTTGACGATATTTCTTTCAGGAGAACTCTAGTCACCGACACCTTCAGGCTGTAATCGCGGCTTCAATTTCGAGCAGAGCAACTGAGCAAGTGAGGAGCAGGAGCCGAACAG
>NW_021461747.1:0-1582 GCF_001605985.2 Dendrobium catenatum
AGCCAAAGGAGAGAGTTCGAGGGTGCGTTGCAAGTAGCTGTCGAGCGAGAAGCCGATGACGAGTAGTAGTCCGCTGACGAGCAGAAGTCCGACGACAAGGAGAAGTCCGACGTCGGGTAGAAGACCGATGAAAATTCATTGACATAAAGAAGTCTGACGACGAATAGGAGTCTGCTGACGAGCAGAAGTCCGACGTCGGGTAGAAGTTCAACGTTGGGTATAAGACTGACGAAAATTCGTCGACGAGCAGGAGTCTGACGACGAGTAGAAGTCCGCTGACGAGCAGAAGTCCGATGTCGGGTAGAAGTTCAATGTCGGGTAGAAGACCGGCAAAAATTCATCGACGAGCAGGAGTCTGACGATGAGTAGGAGTTCGCTGATGAGCAGAAGTCTGACGTCGGGTAGAAGTTCAACGTCGGGTAGAAGACCGACGAAAATTCGTCGACGAGCAGGAGTCTGACGACGAGTAGAAGTCCGACATCGGGTAGAAGTTCAACGTCGGGTAGAAGACCGACGAAAATTCGTCGACGAGCAGGAGTCTGACGACGAGTAGGAGTTCGCTGACAAGCAGAAGTCCGACGTCGGGTAGAAGTTCAACGTCGGGTAGAAGACCAACAAAAATTTGTCGACGAGCAGGAGTTTGACGACGATTAGAAGTCCGCTGAAGAGCAGAAGTCCGACGTCGGGTAGAAGTTCAACGTCGGGTAGAAGACTGACGAAAACTCGTCGACGAGCAGGAGTTTGATGACTAGTAGAAGTCCGCTGAAGAGCAGAAGTCCGACGTCGGGTAGAAGTTTAACGTCGGGTAGAAGACCGAAGAAAATTCGTCGACGAGCAGGAGTTTGACGATGAGTAGAAGTCCGTTGAAGAGCAGAAGTCCGACGTCGGGTAGAAGACCGACGAAAATTCGTCGACGAGCAGGAATCTGACGACGAGTAGAAGTCCGATGAAGATCAAAAGTCCGACGTCGGGTAGAAGACCGATGAAAATTCGTCAACGGGCAGAATTTCGACGAAAGTCCTGCAAGGCAAAAATTCAGCGACAAGAGGAAATTCAACATCGGGTAGAAATTTAACTTTGTGGAGAAGTTAAATGGAAGTCCCTTGACGGCATTCTGGCGACGTTAACCAAGGATGTAAGACCTATCCGAGGTTGTATGTTAGAACATTTGTTCGATGACATTAACCTGTGTGGAAAAGGTCAAGAGAATCCACCAAGGATGTAAGACCTTTCCGAGGTTGTATGTCTCAGCCTTTACTCGACGACGTTAACCTGTGTGGAAGAGGTCGGGAGAATCATCCAAGGATGTGAAACCTTTTCGAGGTTGTATGTCAGAGCCTTTGCTCGACGACATTAACCTGTATGGAAGAGGTCGAGAGAATCCACCAAGAATGTAAGATCTTTCCGAGGTTGTATGTCGGAGCCTTTGCTTGACGACGTTAACCTGTGTGGAAGAGGCCGAGAGAATCCACCAAGGATGTAAGACCTTTTCGAGGTTTTATGTCGGAGTCTTTGCTCGACGACGTTAATCTATGTGGAAGAGGCCGAGAGAATTCACCAAGGATGTAAGACCTTTCCGAGG
>NW_021461748.1:0-292 GCF_001605985.2 Dendrobium catenatum
GATGGCTTCGGTCACCTGACCCAATAATTTGCCGTTTGATAGAGAAGCTTCCTACTATTGAAAAATAAATAAAAGTATTTTGAGAGACTAATTCCTTAAAATAAAATGAAGTTCCCAAAAAAGATTGAAAAGCATTTAGTTAGCTCCTAACCTCCGAGGAATTGTTATTATTATTCAGCAAAATATTATATATCTAATATTAAAAATTTCTTATAAAATGTTTGGAAGAAAATTTTTGAAAAATTTCTTAGAAATTTAATTGGGATTTTGGGAATTAAAAAAAAAATGTGAT
>NW_021461749.1:0-258 GCF_001605985.2 Dendrobium catenatum
TAATAATTAGTTGGGAATCTCCAAAGATTTTTACCCGTACAATACTCATCTGAATGGCCAACTCAAGTCCTACAATCAAGGCTTCGTACTCAGCTTCATTATTAGTACGAGGTTCTGAAAGACTGTAGGAGTAACGAAGGGTGTGGCCTTCAGGAGACACAAAAACAAGCCCCAAACCTACCCTAACAACAGGAGTTTCATAAGGCCGTAGTGATTTGATGGAAGAGGCTCCATCAAAGTAAAACTCTCAAGTAGGGG
>NW_021461750.1:0-242 GCF_001605985.2 Dendrobium catenatum
ATTATTCCCATTTATTGTGATAACACTAGTGTTATTTATATTTCTAAAAATCCTATTCAACATTCAAGAACCAAACACATATACAACATGCATCACTTCATAAGGGATCATGTATCCAAAGGAGAAATTGAACTCATTCATGTTACAATTGAAAATTAACTTGCAAACATTTTTACTAAACCAATAGCCTTTGGTACTTTCAGTACATTAAGAACAAGGCTTGGAGTTGTTGATATTATCTA
>NW_021461751.1:0-226 GCF_001605985.2 Dendrobium catenatum
ACCTTAAATTGTAAGTGTTGTTATTGATGTTTGCTTGTAATTTTCTTAGATGTTGCAAATTAATTATCATTTATTGCTTCTTCAATCTACGATCTGGTTGTTGCTTGCGTGACAGGTCTTTGATTGTTGCAAGTGGGTGGTACTTGTTGTCACGACCCGACCCGAAACGGGACGGATCCCGCTCGCACTGGGTCGCGACTGGAACGAACAAACTGACTGACCAGGA
>NW_021461752.1:0-345 GCF_001605985.2 Dendrobium catenatum
GTACTTAGTCATCCTATTGAAGATTGCTACATCTTTAAGGATTGGTTGGAAAGAAAATATCAGAAGGGGGAAGTCACATTGTCGGATAATGTGTTGGCACACCCCAGAAAAGAGTCGACTCGAATGGTTACGTCCTCTTCCGTACCCCCGACTAAAGAAGAAAGAAACAAAAAAGAATCAGCTCAAGAAGGGAAGTGGGAGACTGCGGTCTCCAAGAAGACTGTAAAAATGTTAAAACAACTCGAAGGAGTTCCAGGTGTGAAGTGGAAATCTCCTATCCACCCGGTGCTGGATTTGAAAGGGATGCTTGTGGCACGAGCATCAACTTCTAAACAATATCCCAAC
>NW_021461753.1:0-217 GCF_001605985.2 Dendrobium catenatum
TTGATATGCTAAACTGCCTTAAAAGATCAAACTTCACCATCAAAACTTTTGAAAAGTTGTTGAGTAAGCTCTCCAATCTTCAAGAGGAAGCTTCTCAACTAACATTCTTCAAGAGGAAGCTTTTATAGAAATCTTCTCAACTAACATTCTTAAATCATTATAGAGATTATCAAAAAATCCAATTTTATTTTTTGGACATGGATGTAGATTTCTATAA
>NW_021461754.1:0-229 GCF_001605985.2 Dendrobium catenatum
TCAAAATTGATTCATTTCAAGTCAAGCAACTTGATTCGAAAGGCAATTCAAGTTCAAGTTCTTTCAAGTAAAACTAAGCTAGGGGTGTCAATATTGGACACAACCCGAAAACCCGACCCGAACACGACATGGAAATTTCGTGTTCGGGTTGACCCGAACCCAAATCGAGTCGGGTTCAGGTTAGAGTTTTTGAGCCATTTCACAAATCGGGTCGGATGACGGTTGACCC
>NW_021461755.1:0-445 GCF_001605985.2 Dendrobium catenatum
ACCCTCGTTTCAGAGAGGCAGAAGTTGAAGTTGCTTAACATCGATATAAAGAATGTGGGATAACTGTCTCCAGAATCATCAATGCTGTTCACCTTTCGTATCCGGTAATGGATCTTTTGGCTCACACTTCTCTTTGTTTCATTCTGTCTCTCTCTTTCCCCTTTCATTCTGAGCTTCTTCGTGAATTCTTTGCAAATCTTCACATAAATCATACCTTCACAGCCCTAACCTCCGATGTGAATCGAGGCCCAGTCGAAATCACATATCAGGACTGTGTTGAACTTCTATAGCTATCCACCACCAGGGATAAGCTGCACTTAATCATTTCAGATCCTGACTTTGACTGGTCCACGGCAAATCATTTCCTTTGCCAGACTAATACACCTTTTTATGTTGGAGAGACTAGCACTTTAGTCAAAGATGCTAGGATAATTCAGCATGTCCT
>NW_021461756.1:0-228 GCF_001605985.2 Dendrobium catenatum
TAATCAATAATTAACCTAATCAATCAATTAATCCATCGATGTATCAGTATTAGTGTCCATCATATCCATGAGTCAATAAATCCATAGTATCCGTGAATCAATCAGATCGGTATCTATATCCATGAATCCATACGATATCCATAGCAGGGTCAATATCTATAAATCAATACGCATAATCCATATCCATGTCGGTGCCAGTATCTACGAATCAATCAAATCGAGATAATC
>NW_021461757.1:0-548 GCF_001605985.2 Dendrobium catenatum
AAAGATAAAAAATAATTATGATTCAAATAATTATTATGATAAAATAAAAAATTATAAGATAAGTATGAAAAGAATCACTTTTATATAAAAAAGTGAGATAGTTTCAAATATTTTAAATATTTTCATACTTTAATTCTTAAATTATAATATATTTTTAAGTGCATTTTATGACAATATATTTTAAATGGGCAGCTCACGAGCTAATTAGTAGAGTCGAGGCTGGCTCAAGTGAAACTAGTTAGATCATAGATCTAGGCTCATGAAATATTTATCGAGTTGAGCCCTGATTCACTTACACCTGTAATTAACTCTATAGAATGTACTCCACTTTTCTTATACAGGGATCGAGACTTCGTAGATATTGACGTCACACTGTTCACGTCGTGAAACCGTCACATATTTTCTCATTCGGGTGGAGCAGCGTGTGAACGGCAAATGCTGGCTTCGTGTTTGGTTGGAGTCGACCTAATACTTATAAAGAAAGATCCAAACTTTAATGTTTAATTAAGCATTATAAAATTAAAAAAGAAAAAGAAAAAAAAAAGCAT
>NW_021461758.1:0-432 GCF_001605985.2 Dendrobium catenatum
GGTAAAGAGGGAGCCGGTGGCTTGCATGAGGGTGGGAAGATTCTATGGGATTGATTAAGGCTTCCTAATTTAAGTTTTGACATTAGGAAAGTTTTAAATTAAATCCAATTGAAATTTAAAATTCTAAAGAGATTTAATTCAATTACTTTCCTAAAATAGAGTAGCTAAATTAGGAAGGAACTTGAATGCAATTTCAAAGACATTTGAATTTCAAAATCATCCCAAATCAATCCTCGGTCCGGTTAGGAAATTCAAGGGTGAAGGGGAATGGTTGAGGCCGGCGGGTTGGGTGTCATGGCCGGCGGGTTGGGGCCTTGGCCGGCGGCCAAAATGAGGACGGGTGGTGGTGGTCGAGGTTATGAGGAATGTTAATGGAGCTTGTTGTGTGGATGAAATTGAGGGAAATTTGGTGGAGTTGGGCGTGACGACGAT
>NW_021461759.1:0-798 GCF_001605985.2 Dendrobium catenatum
GCGAGGGTACACACTATGAGCAGTTTGTGGCTCTAGTGCAGAAGAGCACAGTGGCAGAGTATCGGGAGCGCTTTGAGCTACTCTCAGGCCGATTGAGAGGGATTCCAGATGACCTTTTGGAAGGGAATTTCATGAAGGGGTTGAAGCCCCACATCAGAGCAGCCATCAGAGTAGTTGATCCACATGGTTTATGGAAGATCATGGAGACTGCACAGCTTGTAGAGGACAAGCTGAAGGTGGAGCCATTGAGGAGATCAGGGGTGTCTTACCCCACTTACCGACCACCACTCATGATTGGAGGCCCAAAGGCGGCTACCATCCTTCATCCTAAGGAGGTAGCCAAGGAGAAAACCACTACGGCAATGAACTACGGGGGGTTCAAAAGATTGACTGATTCAGAGCTGAAGGAGAAAAGGGCCAAGGGCCTTTGCTACCGATGTGATGAGAAGTTTACACCTGGGCATAGGTGTAAGGAGAAGACATTACATGTGATCGTAGTGGGGGATTCAGAGGAGGAGGAAGAGGACACAGGGGCGGTTGAGGAGGATGGAGAGGAGAAAGAGCACCCTCATTTGGCTATGATGGAGGTCTCACTCAACTCCATAGCCGGACTGACATCACATTCCACCATGAAGCTGGAAGGGAAGATTGCAGGGTACAAGGTGATGGTTCTGATTGATAGTGGTGCCACCCACAACTTCATAGCTTAGGGGCTACCGGTGACCCAAGGGAGAGGTGTAGGAGTCATTATGGGCACGGGGAAGAAAGAGCGCTGTAGCGGGCAGTGTAAGGGAGTGA
>NW_021461760.1:0-265 GCF_001605985.2 Dendrobium catenatum
TAGTCCTTAGAGAGTCTAGCAAAATCAGGCTACACACATGCAAGAAATAAATATAAGAAAAGTAGATAATTTCTACTGCATAATCAAAATAAACGCATCAATATAAATAAAATTTGTAGAGTAAAATGAAGAGTCCATATCAAGTGTCATATAAGTATAACCCATAGTATGTAAAAAATTCATGGTGGCCAGGCTCCACCGATAACAACCTGGATTCTAATCCTATTTAATCATGCAAGTCATAAAAGTAAGGCATTTCATCTTT
>NW_021461761.1:0-612 GCF_001605985.2 Dendrobium catenatum
GGCAGGGTGCGAACTATTACGAGTGGTGGGCGGATAGTCAAGGCAGGTGCGTGAGAAGCCGGGAGCAGGTGTGGGTAGTCTCAGGCATGGTGGGTAGCTCATTTTAAACGAGTTTTCGAGTTAACTCGACAACCGTCGGGTCAACCCGAACCCAACCTGTTTTTCAAATCGGTGGAATCCGAGAACCCAAACCTAAACCGTTTTGAAATCAAACCCGAAATTTCCGAGTCAGGTTAGAGTCGGGTTTTTCGTATCTTGTCAAATATTGATACCCCTAATTTAAACTTTTGTCGAACCATTAAATCTTGAATCTCTCTTTCCTTCGATTCTATACCTGATCCAATTTTCACAACCTTACTTCGATGTTTTATTGACGACAAGTGAGAAATTAAGAGAAGAGTGGGTTACATGCCAAGTTGCCCATTGTCAATATTGCCAACACTGTCTAATGGAGCTTGAAGGGAGAAAAAGAGAGATCGAGCATGTTGATCATGAGGTATTTTATTAGTTCATCAATTATTCTCTAATATCAACCACTCTTTTTTATGTGAAACGTACATGCGATGGAGGAGTTACTTAAGAAATTAAAGAGATCAATTGAAACTTAATAAC
>NW_021461762.1:0-287 GCF_001605985.2 Dendrobium catenatum
ACGAAGCCTAAATCATAATATTAAAAGAGCATTTATGCATTATGAACTCCAAATTGATGAGAATTAAAGTAATCATTTTTTTTAAATTTGGTTCTTCTTTTTTTTTATTTGAAAAAAATGCTTTTTGGCCACATTTCCCTTTCTTAGATATGTTACACATAATCATTATTACATTGGCTCATGTGAATGTGAAAGATAACTTATTCTAATAATTTTTATTATTATTGGAATTCAAATAGATTTTTTTTTTTCTTTGGAGGGGAAAAATTGTGCTTAAAATTCACTAA
>NW_021461763.1:0-243 GCF_001605985.2 Dendrobium catenatum
GTTGAGGAGAGTGGTGGGGGAGCATGCAGTGAGCCCAGAGCTGCCCAGCACATTGAGGGAGGACATGGAAGTGACATTGGAGCCTCTAGCGGTGGAAGGAGTGCGCATCAATGAGAAGGGGGAAAAGGAGGTGAAGATTAGGTGGAGCGGCCTTCCAGACTACGAGGCCACTTGGGAGCCCTATGAGATGGTCAGGCAACAGTTCCCTGACTTTCACCTTGAGGACAAGGTGAGTTTTTGGGA
>NW_021461764.1:0-314 GCF_001605985.2 Dendrobium catenatum
TCACCACAAAAAATAAGTGCGGAAAAAATTAAATGCAGCAACAGAAAAAAGAACGTAAGGGTTTATAGTGGTTCGGTCAACTCGACCTACGTTCACTCCCAGAGGTGCCCTTCGAATATTGCACTACCAAAGTGACTCTCCTTTTTCTTCAATAGTAAGGCGAAGAAGCCCTTACAAAAACCTCCTTTTTGCCACCCCCCAGCAAGGCAGGGAACCCCACTCCTTTTGCTTCCTCCTGAAGTAGGCAGAGAACCTCAATATTTTACTGAAGCTTACATCTCCCAATCCTTCTAAGGATAAGAGACTCTAGTGGA
>NW_021461765.1:0-220 GCF_001605985.2 Dendrobium catenatum
AAAACCGAGCAACACTTGTTTAGTAAGGAACTTGAAAGTTACTAAAGAATTCAATATTCACATTAAAATAATTTGCATAACCATTGAACATTGTACAAATAGTAAAACATACTTTTAAATATATTAATATAGTTATTTGAGTCATTTGTTATCACCAACAAGATTACATCAATACAAATCAGAGTCAATCGTAATTACATGTCAAACAATAGTAATAACA
>NW_021461766.1:0-522 GCF_001605985.2 Dendrobium catenatum
TTAAAATACTTCATTCTTATAAGAATATATATATATATTCATCAATAAAATAAAAAAATAAAAAATCAGTTTAACTCAATTTCTCAAATACCAAATAAATGCGTGAATGAAAACTAATTTTGATTCCAACATGATTTGAAATTATCGACTCGGAATGATAAGTTTTTATTTGGCTCAAAATTAATTTCTTTCAAATCGAAAATTAATTTTAATTCATTATGTACATAAATATAAGTGTCATATTACGCATTATATATTTTATATAAATTATCAGTTTTAGTTATATTTTGAGATGTTTTGAACTGTTTGTGGATTTAAATAAAATGCTTGGTATAATTTTGTCAACTAATGTTTACTTAGAAGATATTATATATAATGAATTAAAAAACATGAACTAATAAAAAAATTTATTAAACTGAAAAAATAGAACTTTAAAAATATTTAATATTATTTTGAGTTTTCTCAAAATTTATATCGAGCCTATTCGTGATTATATCTAGTGAAAATTTTTAAACTATCAAA
>NW_021461767.1:0-538 GCF_001605985.2 Dendrobium catenatum
TAAGATTGATCAAGGATAGATTAAAAGCAGCTCAAGACCGCCAACAGAAATATTATGATCTCAAGCATAAAACGATAGAATTTGATGTGGGAGATTTTGTATTCTTGAAAGTGAGACCAATGAAAGGTATTGCTCGATTTGGGCAGAGCGGGAAACTCAGTCCTAGATTTATAGGTCCTTATGAGATTATTGAAAGAATGGGGCAAGTAGCATACAAATTGGCTCTACCTTCATATATGTCCGATATACATAATGTTTTTCATGTATCAATGCTGAGAAAGTGGGTTACAGATGAGAGTAAAAGAGTTCTTAAGAAAGATATTGAACTTCAGAAAGATTTGACATATGTTGAAGAACCTGAAATGATATTGGGTAGAGAAGTTCGTAAACTGAGGAGCAGAATGATTCCCTTTGTAAAAGTGAAATGGAAGAATAGGCCAGTAAAGCATGCAACATGGGAGATTGAAGCAGAATTTAAACGTAAATTTCCTCACCTGTTTGATGATGTATGAAAAGTTGAATTTCGGGGACGAAATTC
>NW_021461768.1:0-299 GCF_001605985.2 Dendrobium catenatum
ACTTGTTCCATGCAAGGAGAAGCTGTACAAGTTCCATTTTTTTCTCATGAATTTTGTGTTTTGCTCCTCTTACAAGCTTATTTGTATATGTATTTCATTGATCTTTCTTCCAAATAGACCTTTTTTTTTCAATTATATTTTGCTAGAGGGAATTTTTCGAATTGATTGGAGTACTGCTCGAAGTTGGTTTTAAAAGAGATGATGATATTTTCAAAATCATAAATTCAATTCAGAAGCTTTTCAATTTTTTGCTCGACATTTAAAAAAATCAATAATTATAACATTAATATATATTAAAT
>NW_021461769.1:0-336 GCF_001605985.2 Dendrobium catenatum
AATCATAAATGACAGGATTTTCTAGTATATAAGATGAATATATCACATTCCCTAATTTTCTTCTTCTTTATCTTGATCACATGGACAAACCTCTCATACTAACTAGCAGCCTTTCTATTCTTCGTGGAAATCTTTAATGAAAAATATACATTGTATCCCTTAATCTCACTGAGAGATTTCCTAATAACAAAACTTCATTCAGAGGTTGTAGCAGGACATGTTGGTAAGGATAAAACTATCAAATTAGTAGAATAAAAAAAATTTATCCCTCTCTAAAGGAAATGTTAAACAAGTTATTACTTATTATCTCACTTATGAACTTGCCAAATTAACTTA
>NW_021461770.1:0-349 GCF_001605985.2 Dendrobium catenatum
TTATATAAAAGTTTATACAAACATTCTACACTACGTTTAATGTTATACATGAGTATTATATACAGTATGTACAAGCATTATACATACTATTCATAAGTATTATACACTCAGAAAAAGTTTAAATACAGTATATACAATTTTATACAAGCTATATATATGCATTGTACATGCTATATACAAACATTATACATGCTATATAAAAGTATAATACATACTACGTATAAGTTTATATAAGCATTATGCATACTTTGTAGAAGTTTATACACGCTATCTATAATTAATATACACACCATGTACAAGTTTATACACTCTATGTACAAGCATTTATATATATATATATATATATATA
>NW_021461771.1:0-332 GCF_001605985.2 Dendrobium catenatum
ATGTTGATCAATAAACTGCATTTTTCTGGACTCATTTCATCCCCTAATAGCCATGAGCCCAAGAATGATCAGAATACCCCTATGAGGGGCTCAAATAGGGATTTCAAACCAAACGACCTCCAAATTGAGTACAACCACTTCTAGCAATTCTCAAATTTTAAACCAAACCTGTTGGGTCCATTTCTAGGCTTTGGGTCAACCTGGTTGATCAAGTCAACATAGTTGACCCAAATGGCCCTTTAATGGTCCAAATAGGTGTTTTGACCCAAATGGCCTCTCTAGGCTTTGAAACCATTTTCATTAGTCCTGAAATGTCATTTCAAATCTGTTGA
>NW_021461772.1:0-321 GCF_001605985.2 Dendrobium catenatum
CCAAAGTATCAACAATTATAAGAGACATTAGAGACCAAACGAATAGAAACAATGAGAAAAAGAAAGAAATCAACATCCACAGAAACAAAGACCACAACCACAAACAATGGAGCAGATAAGAAGCTGAAAACAAAACAAAGCCTCATTTATTTTGAAAGTTGGAAATCCAAACTTGTCCATTCTCACCAAACATTCTAAAACATGTAAATTGGACAAGAAAGTATAAAACTCAGTTTCCTGAAGGGAAACACCTTTACTAGAGAACCAATCCACACAAGAATTACCACACCTAGAGATATGAGAGATAGTGTATTCAATACG
>NW_021461773.1:0-335 GCF_001605985.2 Dendrobium catenatum
ATCACCCACAATCTTCCAATAAAATTTGAAAAAAGAAATAGTAATACCATCCAGCCCAGGTGATTTATTGTTACCTTGTTTGAAGACCACATTGATCAACTTTTCTTTTGTAAAATCATCATTCAGTTGCTTAGCATTCTCCTCCGAAATACTCAAATTTTCCGGACATGAAGGCCATCCCGTCAGCTTGCATCCTCTAGCTATCCATTTGTCTTAAAAAAAACTGTAGAAAACATTCTCAATTTTCTCCAAATCATCAACCATAGTCCCATGCTTATCTTTGATTTGCCAAATTCAATTTCCATTCCTTTTAGCCGAAGCATATTGGTGAAAGA
>NW_021461774.1:0-207 GCF_001605985.2 Dendrobium catenatum
CATTCAAAGAAGGATTCCTACCATTGGAGCGAGAGTCGCTTTGTGGTATTAGTGCAATACTCAGAGGGTGCCTCTGAAGAGTGGATGTAGGCCTGGTTATAGACCGAACCACTATAAATCTGGTGTCATTTACTTTTATTGCTTTTACGTTTCCGCACTTTAAATTTCAATTTTAACAACTCTGTGGTTGAAAAACTTTTTTCTACA
>NW_021461775.1:0-219 GCF_001605985.2 Dendrobium catenatum
ACAATAATGTTTGGAATAATCAAAACTATACAAGTTGCAAAAATGTAAAGCATGCAAATAGCAACTATCTTAACATAGGCATGGCACCAATAGCCGCAATTTTTTATTTGAGAGAGTTGATACTTAGCTTTGCATGATTTACACTCTTGCAACTTATATATTTTTTATGAATCCAAATATTATTGTTTTAATTATTATTTTCTCCGAACACATTTTAGA
>NW_021461776.1:0-207 GCF_001605985.2 Dendrobium catenatum
GAAATGACATTTCTTTATTAGATTTAGATGAGAATTTCACCTTTAATAGGACACAATGGAGAAAAAAAATTCATATAGCCGACCCCACATAGTGGGATGAAGGTTTGTTGTTGTTGTTGTTGTACGGATATTATATAAAATATGTCCAAGGGGATCTTTTTGTATAAGTGTTTTGCACTACAATTTGTTTTACATTCATTTTTCTTT
>NW_021461777.1:0-278 GCF_001605985.2 Dendrobium catenatum
AAATTTCAATAATAAAATTGAATAATATGAAGCTGCGAGGAGCATTTAGTAAGTGAAAAGTCCCTTTATAACTCGCCCTTTACCCTCTTAAATAGAATTGGTCTTGCACTATCACGGTACTCGATAAAATAAAAAACAAAAAGCTTTCATCATTCATTGAAATGATATAAAGAGCACATAACTTCAAAATGGAAATAAAAAAGCAACACATTGGGCTGAAAAGATCACAAGTTGATCAACACAAATGTTCAACAACCCAAATATTCTGAATTATTAAT
>NW_021461778.1:0-349 GCF_001605985.2 Dendrobium catenatum
GTGATCAGATAAATATGACTCCTCTCCTATCCATTTTTCCATATTTGATCATGACTGGACAACCTTTTGATGAGGCCTAACTCATCTTAGATTAAATTAATAGTCTTTCTGAAATTGGGCTTCCTTATCATAAGAGGAAGAAACATATTACTCTAGGACACTTAGTGACATACATATTAGACAAGAAGTACCACATTCTTAATCCTGATCCTCCCATTAAAATGCCAATATTTTTTATTGATGCTTCCTTTCAATCTTTGCTTGGGAGAGACCAGAGTTCTAATGGAGATTCTAAAGAAGAAGGGGGAGTTACTGCACCTACACCTGGACATGATCAGCACTACTTTCA
>NW_021461779.1:0-205 GCF_001605985.2 Dendrobium catenatum
CTCTCTCTCTCTATCTATCTATCTCTCTCTCTCTCTTTCTCTCCTCAAGGTCTTCTCATGTCAAGGCAGCAACAAAAGATTTATCAAAAATGTTGAACAAGAGCTCTTAAATAAAAGAGCTTTAAAGGAGCTCATTAATTGCAAGTTGCCGACAATATCATCTAGGATGATATGGAAATCATCCTGGCCGATCAGTACAAATCTC
>NW_021461780.1:0-299 GCF_001605985.2 Dendrobium catenatum
AGAAGGAGCAACGAACTCTCGATTGGCCTTGAAATCGATCCTCTCTAAGGCTTCCGACTCAGCAGTCTTTCTAGCCTTAAGATTCCTTTTTCTGGCTCTTCGAATGTAATTCTTCATCTTATTCCTACCGACGACAGGGGTGCTAGAATTTGACCCGATCTCAAACTGAGATGGTAAATCTTTTATCGTTATTGACTTCTAGTTGTTATCCTCCTGAGCAGAGGATATAATGGGTATAGGGGCGACGGCAACCTCCATCTTTGAGATGGGGGAGTCAACTCCTGACCCTAAAGTAACTT
>NW_021461781.1:0-293 GCF_001605985.2 Dendrobium catenatum
GGCAAATTTGACTCGACCAGTTCAAGTGATCGTAGTCCACCGAATTCTCTCAAATAACTGGAGAATCAAAGTTCCAGTAGAAAGATGAGTCTCGAGCAATCACTGAATGTTCATAGGCTCCAAAATCTTCAACCACAAAGGATGACTCCAAATCTACCAACTTCAGTGAAATCAACATTGGGGAGCGCAATTCCCGTAGCTCAAGTCTGAAGTCTGAATGGGTGTAAGAGGTCGGATCCAACACGCCCAAATATGGCCGGATCGCTAGCAGCTTCATCTACTCAACAAGCCAT
>NW_021461782.1:0-265 GCF_001605985.2 Dendrobium catenatum
TAATTTTAGATTTAAATCAATTAATCATTTAATCCTCTCAATTAATGACAATTCAAATTCAAAATTTGAATTTGAATTAGCTTTAATTACTCCTTAATTTTAGATTTCCATTCTCTCTCCCCAAATTGATTTGGGCTTTAATTAATCTTGCCACATAGGCAAGTATATGGCATTTACGTTTCACATCAGTTGAAGGATCTCTTTGTGAGTTCCGACTTTCTCAAGATATCTTTGTGAGTTCTTGAGGAGAGTTTCGCGGATCTCT
>NW_021461783.1:0-1611 GCF_001605985.2 Dendrobium catenatum
TTTTTTCACATTGGATGATCAATAATATGATTCAATTGATCATATTGCATGATTTATTTCATATAATATGATCTAATAGAAATTAGAATTAGGTATTGAACTAATCAGATTGTATGATTCATTATTCGTACTATATGATCAATCTGTTTAATAAAAATTATGATTTCATTTAAATATCCCAATTTAATCCATTTAATCACATGAGAATAGAGGGGGTCTTAATAATATCATTCTGAGAGAGTTCTTAGGGAGAGAAAGCTAGAGCAAATTCTTGAGATTGATGGTGAGTAGTGGTGTTAAAAATTAAAACGACATGCAAACGCGGCTCGAACCCAACTAGAAATTTTCTTGTTAGGGTCAACCAGTTTAAAGAATGCATCGGTTTTAGGTCAACTCAAAAAACCGATTTGGACCCAGTTTTAACCTGCTGCCACTACCGCACTAGCTTGCGTTCACACTCACTCGCATTTACTTATGTCTGCACCTGATCTTCTCGCATTCGCTTGCCACTGTAGTGTGATCCCCTTCTTGCATCCGAATGCAGTTCACTCTCCGTACAGCTAGCAGTGAGCCTTCTTTGCTCGTGTTCGCACCCTCTATGCTTGTGTCTGCCCCATGGGTGTCAATATTTGACACAACCTGAAAGCCCTACACTCGAACTAAACAAGAAATCATTTGATAAACAGGTTGGGTTTGTGTTCTAAATTTTGAGCCATTTGAAAAATTAGATCAAGTTTTGGTTAACTCGCTAACCCGAAAGTGACCTATCTTTGCCTCGAACCAGACGCCCATGCACATTCCACTCCAGCTCGCATGCTGCAGGCATTGAGAGTGACTGATTTGCCGAATTTGGTGATTTGTGTACGCCCATAACTCGCACGGCTTCTTCTAACTTGGCAAGGCCTCAAGCGGCATGTCTACACACAACTCCAGTAAGGGCTGTAATGTTGGCAACAGCTAAAATGTGGCAAGTCGGAAACCCCTGCACACGACACACATGCCTGTAAGGGTTGTAACCTACAACACCAGTAAGAACACACGCAATGTCAGTAATGCCGCGAAGGCCTAGGGTTTGCTTTGCACAACCTAATGGTCAGAAGTTACGACAAATCGACGTTTTGCCCGATTATATTCGACTGCTTCACACGTGAGGTAAACTTGGTTTTATGTAGGTCAGGTCAACTAGGAAAACTGACATGCATGGGTTTGGTTTGGGTTGACATTTCTGACTTCTATGCAAAAATAGGTCAGGTTCGGGTCATGTCAAGGAGTAGTGGGTCAATATTGGGTTCAACCCAAACTCGACCCACAACCCGAGATGGAAGAGACCAAGACGTTAAGGAAGAATTTTCCCATTTGCAATTCTTCCTTAAACGAGATTTCCAAAGAGATTTCCTTCTCCTCCAACAATTCGAAGTCATCCAAAGAAATTTTCATTTGCAATTTGTATTCCTCCCTTCTCTTCTTAGCACTCATATTCCTCCCTTCTCTTCTCAGCACTCTTCTATGAATATATCCTAAACCTAATATAAAAAAAAAACCCGCAAATGTCATAAAACAAAGATAAAGGGGAGGGTTTTTTTAATTTTAGTCGGGACCGTGGGTCGGGTC
>NW_021461784.1:0-289 GCF_001605985.2 Dendrobium catenatum
TCTAGCTGGTATTATAGCCCTCCAAATCATGCAATTGCGAAGAGACACATTTTAGATAGACATTCTCTGATATTTTGACATACTTTGAGCTTTCATCTCTCATTCTCCCTATACTCATTTGAACATCTCTTAGTTCACTAATTTTTCCTATACGATTGTTTACTAGTCAGTTAGGTGTCATTCATAGACAAATCAAATCCAACATGGTTGGAAATTAGGAGATAAAATGGAAACCAATAATATCTCATGGCAGCTACTTTGTGGAAAAGATTAAATTGGAAGTTAAAAA
>NW_021461785.1:0-425 GCF_001605985.2 Dendrobium catenatum
TGAAAGATGTACAATGGATATAAGTTCCTACAAATTGCCATAGGAGACTTATTGTATATTCAATATATCATCCCCAACAAAATGTAATCGAGTGCAAGCTCCTACGACACCAAGGCAGGAGAGTAGTTGGTACACTACGATCCACCTGCAGAAAGTAACGAGTAGTGCACGACAGTCTACCTGTACGAAGCTGTAAATAACTCTATTCAGAAGCTGCTACGCCACGCCACCGGATCTGCAACCTCCATACAAGCAGACAGAAGGCGTCTATTCCAAGAATACCCCCGCACGCGCATAATAGTGTATACACATAAGCACACTAAAAGGGGTAAATGTAATCAAATACCCGCATGGGCCCCGGCGAGCGTGTTATTGGTACATACGTGATGTCTAGGGATGCTGCGCGGGTTGACAAGTGAATTCCA
>NW_021461786.1:0-206 GCF_001605985.2 Dendrobium catenatum
TCTACACTCTTCCAACTGATCCTCTACAGTCTGTATCTCCTTAACTTTGCCATCATACTTATTCTTGTATTCTACTTGAAGGTATTTAACATTTATAAATTCATTGTTCCAGTTATTCATGATCTTGGTCATCTCAAGCTGGAAATTCGTGTGCTGCTTCAATTGAATCAACAAAAATAAAATTATATAAGAGATATATCTTTTGA
>NW_021461787.1:0-424 GCF_001605985.2 Dendrobium catenatum
AACCGCCCAAAAACTGCAATTTTTCAATTCTGTACGTAGTGGATTGTTCCGTACGATCGTGGATTATTCTGGACGATTTTACTTAAACAATTTGAAATGACCTCATTTGTATATGTGTATGAAATGTCTTCGTACAGCTGATCATCCCGTACGAACTTGGTTCGACCGATACGAACGATTATTACTAGGTCGGTTCTAGAAACTTCTAAAAACCTTTCTAAGTCGGTTAATCGTTTGGACGAAAATTTATTCGTCTGGACAAAATTTTTACAAAGGACCGATCGTCCAGGACGATTATTTATTTCGTCTGGACAAAAATTTTCTAGAGGACCAATCGTCATAGACGATAATTTAATTTCGTCTGGACGAAAATTTTCTAGAGACCCGATCGTCCTGGACGATTGTAAAATTCGTCCTGGATGAA
>NW_021461788.1:0-310 GCF_001605985.2 Dendrobium catenatum
GATGCATTCGATAGCCCAATAAAACCTTTCAAAAAAGCGAACCCACAATCACTATTGAAGTAATCATTTTTTATGCCTACATAAGACCCATAAGAAATGAATACTTCAATTTTTTATGCCTACATAAGACCCATAAGAAATGAATACTTCAATTTTTTATGCCTACATAAGATCCTCACAAGAGACAAAGTAATGAGAGAAGCTCTGAGAAAACCATTCTGCTGAAGATTCAAAAATTTGTTCAGCGCAGTTCTTTTGCACTTAACAATGGCAGAAGTTCGCCGGCCAGCTACCGCTGGTGGACAACTCG
>NW_021461789.1:0-230 GCF_001605985.2 Dendrobium catenatum
GGTGCCACGGAGGGCGTACTCCACCACTAGCAGGTGAGAATCTAAGGGAGGGAACGATCCGACCCTAAGAAAAAGGCTAAGAGCGTTAAGAAAAAGAAAGACCTTAAACAGGGAAGAGTCAAGTTGCAAATCAAGAAAGAGAAATTTTATTAATTGATAAAATGAGCTACATCAAGCATAGTATTTCTTAAGGAAACGCCCATTGACAGGTAGCATTGGGTAGTTTCCTT
>NW_021461790.1:0-277 GCF_001605985.2 Dendrobium catenatum
ATGTTAGAAATCGATTCATGAGATTTCATACGAAAAAATTCGTAGTCATGCAAGAGAAAGTTCAAATGAGATTTCTTAACTTCATTAGTACCTTCATAGGTGATGCATAATTTATCCCAAATCTCTTTACCAGTTTTGCAAGTTGAAACACGCATGTAATCTTCAGATTTCAAAGCACAGAAAAAATAGTTCAAATATTTCGCATTTAACTGAGCCAAATCACGTTCATCGAAAGTCCATTCAGTAAAAGCAACTTCAGTTTTAACACCATTAATTT
>NW_021461791.1:0-295 GCF_001605985.2 Dendrobium catenatum
CTCTTTTCACCACTCCCCGGTGCGACAAAGAACCGTCATCCTTTTACATAATCCCTAGTGTTGGCAGAGAACCGTCCGTTCTTTCACACTCTCCAAGTGTGGGCAGAGAACCCTTCGGCTATTAACACTCTCTTAGTGTAGGCAGCGAACCCTTTGGCTATTCACACTCTCCTAGTGTAGGCAGCGAACCTTTCGGCTATTCAAACTCTCCAAGTGTAGGCAGCGAACCCTTCGTCTGTTCACACTCTCCAAGTGTCAGCAGAGAACCGGATCTTCTTGATAGATCTTCTCACAA
>NW_021461792.1:0-350 GCF_001605985.2 Dendrobium catenatum
GAGGGGGGGGGGATTGGTAATTTTTAAAAAAAAATTGAATTTTCAAAAATTATTTTTAGAAAGTTTAAATAATAATCCTAAAATATGTAGTTATGTAATAAAATGATTATTACAATAAATTTTTCATCCACAAAATTATAAAGCGCAAAAATATAAAAATATTGAAAAAGTAAAGTAAACAAAAGAACACCAAATTTATAGTGGTTCAGTCCAAACTAGACTTACATCCACTCCTTGAAGACTACTCTAAGTATTATACTAAATCAAAGTGACTCTCTTTTTGCCCCCATAGCAAGGCGAAGAATCCTTTATAAACTCTGTTAAGATAGTTGCTATTTGCATGCATTACA
>NW_021461793.1:0-486 GCF_001605985.2 Dendrobium catenatum
GATGTCTTATAATAAGGTAAGAAAGATGCAGTAATATGCATGCGACCCCAGACGATTCCAGCAGTTCCCTAGAACTTAAAATTTTAAGAGTCAGTTACGAGTAAAAAAGTTTTATAGTCCTTAGAGAGCCTAACGAAATCCAGGCGAAAACAAAATCGACATGCAAGAAAGAAACCTAGAAAAAGTAGGTAATTTCTACTACGCAATCAGGTAAACACATCAATATAAATCCAAAAATAATCAACTAAACGGTCATAGGCAAATTGCCCTTATTACAACCTAGATATACAGAAAGTCAAGTGGCCGGGCACCACTGCCAACAACCCGGATTTCTAAATCTATGACAGACGCAAATAACTTTGAGTGGGATATTGGTTTTCTGTCTTCTAGATGTCTTCTTCTTCTTAGACTCCTTGGATCTCCCTCCTTGGACTCCTTGGATCCGTCGTGGATTGAATATCCAAACGAAGAGATAATCCCCCCTTG
>NW_021461794.1:0-502 GCF_001605985.2 Dendrobium catenatum
GCTTCTCCGCCTACCTGTGGGGGCTAAAGGAGAGACAATTTTTTAGTGCAATACTTGGAGGGTGCCTCCAAGGAGTGGACGTAGGTCAAGGTTTGACCAAACCACTATAAATTCGGTATTTTCTTTTCTTATTATCGCTTCCACATTTATTTTTCATCCGCACTTTGTTTGTGGTGATTTTGGTTGGAGTTTTATCTTGGAATTTAAAGTTTTCCAATTCACCTCTGTCTTGGTTAGCTTGGGCCAGTTCTATAGGGCTTAAAACCCCTAACGAACTTTCAAGTGGTTTCAGAGCACTTTTTAGTGTCATCTGAGCACTTTCAAGTGGTATCAGAGAAAGTTTTCATAAAATAAGTTTTTAAAAGCTTTTGAATTTCGATCAATGACTAATTTTTCAAATTGTAATGTTACGGAAGGATATTCAATCACCAGACTTGCTTTATTTGAAAATATATTATTTGAATTTTGGAAAACTCGCATGTCTATTTTTTTGCAATCAATT
>NW_021461795.1:0-263 GCF_001605985.2 Dendrobium catenatum
GATTTCAAAAATGTGAAACTTATGTATTTTAGAAATATGAAATTATGTATGTGTGAAGAAAGGTGTATGTTTTAAAGGTATAAGTGTGTGATTTTGAAAAATTACTTATGTATGTAAAGAGAAATAAATTATGTTTGTTTTGAAAAAGTTCAATTGTGAGATTGAAAGGATAAAAAAAAAAGTGAAAATGTATATTGAAGAGATTTTGTATAAGAAAGATGATTTTATATGGAGGGTGGCATGTATAAAATGTTTTAAAAAAG
>NW_021461796.1:0-217 GCF_001605985.2 Dendrobium catenatum
CAACCAACAGATGATCCAAATTGTTAATAAGAAAAGCTGAAATATCAGCAACAACCAAATTATTCGATGTATTGGCTCTACCAATAACATCAGTTGAAAGCATAGTTTCAGACACAAGCTCAGTACCATACCTAACAAGGGAAATTCAACAGCTCGTATAAAACCATCACTTACAACATCAGCTTCCCCACACCCTAGCACCATTCCATCACCACCA
>NW_021461797.1:0-214 GCF_001605985.2 Dendrobium catenatum
TTCCAAGATCTCTTCCCATTTATTCTCTAATGACAATTTTCACGGTTTAGGTTATTTATTTGGGGGTTTGTGTTGGTTAGTTGGTTGGTGTGTGAGTTGGGTTATGTGTCAGTAGGTTATTTTCTGCCAAGGTGGCTTTTTAGGTTTTTGGGGGCTCTTCTATCTCTCATTTGTGTTTGATTTTGCAATCTTCTGTGGTCTCTGGGGTTTATGA
>NW_021461798.1:0-303 GCF_001605985.2 Dendrobium catenatum
ATAAAATCAATAAATCCGTCAAATCAATCAATCAATCCAATCCAGTCTATACTATCAAGTCGATCAAATCAATCGGAAGGACAATACGATAAATCAATAGCAGCAAGTCAAATCAATGCAGGATCAATAGTATCAATGAATCTATGAATTTATGTCGTCCATGTCCATATCAATATCAATAATCAATAGTAGCCATGATCAATGATCAATCAATGAAATCAATGAATCCGTACGATACAGTAAATCCGTAATTTCATGCACATCAAAAAATCCATACGATGCAATCATTCAATGGTCTTACTA
>NW_021461799.1:0-2967 GCF_001605985.2 Dendrobium catenatum
AAGCCAGATCCTGGTTAGTTCGTTAAGCTGGTCACGGCCCGGTGCGGGGCGGGATCCGTCTCGGGTCTGGTCGTGACATAGGCGACGAAAGAACAAATTTCAATTGCTAGAAGGTGACCACATAATTCTCATTATGTCAGATTTTTGGCATTTGTATGCACTTTAATGAATGGAGAGCACCTCTTGCTTAGCTTAGAGATGAACCAAATGAGGCCAGCGCTCACCTAGTGAGTCACTGCACTTACTTGGATGTCCTTCCTTGCGGCATCTCTATGATTTTCTTTACTATTTCTGGATTCACCTTAATTCCTTTAGATGAGGCCAGCGCTCACCTAGTGAGTCACTGCACTTACTTGGATGTCCTTCCTTGCAGCGTCTCTATGATTTTCTTTACTTTTTTTGGATTCACCTTAATTCCTTTAGCAATGAGAGGAAACCTAGGAACTTCCCTGATAAGATATTATACCTTTTTAGAGTGGTATATATCTTTTTTTAATATTTAATATACTAGTTAGGTGACTTGTTTTTACCAATAAATCATCCATTTACACCTTAATAGTTCCACCCTTTTGGTCCATGAAGACTCAATCCATCATTCATTGTTAAGTCACCTCTATAAATTCACGCCAAAGGGCATGACCTTATAATAGTACAATCCTTTTACAATAATAAAGGCTATCTTTTTGTAGTCAATTGGGTGCATCTTGATTTAATGGTAGCTAGAGAATGCTTTTAAAAATATCATCATAGAATAACCCACTGTCAAGTCCACCAGCAAGACTATCTTAGGTAGTGGGTATCCATTTTTAGGGCATACTGGGTTGAGGTTCATGAAGTTCACACACATCTGCCACTTGTCACCCTTTACACCATTATCATATTGAAGATTTAGTCTAGATATTAAATCAGCATGATGAAGTCGACTTCCATTATCTTTTGTACCTTATACTTTATGGGTTAGTTGATTATGGATATACTCTTTATTTTCTACTTTATTAACCTTGCTTCTCTCCTCATAATAGGAGTATGATATATGAATTTCTCACTAATGCTTGGCATCTCTGCAATTATCCAAGCAAAGGAATCGAGGTTACCTATGAGATCATGAATGATCTCACCTCTATGTTCTTTACTAAAGGAGGAGCTTTTTTTGATGATTCTATCTAACTCCTCCTCCATTTTTAGGACTTCTTCGACTACTTCCATGGTCTCTAGGCTGGGCCTCTTATTACCTCTAATTGTAGATATTCTTATGGAGAGGCCACCATCTTCTTAACTTCCCTTAGATATTAGGTAAACTTTTGGGTGTGATCACCCCTCATAGTTATCTCCATTCCTCCTAAGAGAAATCAGATAGCTACATGATAGTTTACATCACAACTCTAGATTTGTTTAATAGAAACCTACCAAAGTTGGCAGTGTAAGTGTCTGGGGCTTCTATTGTGATGAAATCCACCATGGTAGTATACTATTGGTCCCAATAGGGTGAGTAATCCTTCAACTCTCTTTTTTTTTTCTTATGAAGCCATATAGAGCACCTACATTAGAAGTTAGTAAGCAATGAGGTTCATATTTTAAAATATAAACTTAAAAAAAGATATTAAAAGAACTCCATATATCCATCAAAATAATGCCTATGTGATTGTTAATGACCAAGGCAGTGAAATAATAGCAATGTTATGAGAGTTTCCCCTGCCTAGCTTGTTTATTTCTTTGAATGTGACAGGGGCAACATTTAATGTTAGGAATCATGAGGTAGATGCTAAGTTCACCTCTCCAACTTTCATCCTTTTCACCATTTTTAATGATTTAGCTTGCTTTCTATCCATAATAGTGAGCACATCTTTTGTAATTTAGATTGAGTAAGTAGGGACATGCTAGTTACCACTTCCTTCCATGGGAGGTTTCCCTAAGAACCATCCAGGATCAATAAGCACAAACTCTTTCAACTTTCCAGCTTTGATAAGCTCTTCAACCTATCTTAGGAGAGTAGTAACACTTCTCGGTGTTGTGGCTGTAACCCTTATGGAGAGCACGATGTTTAGACGTGTCTTGGGCATCTGCATTCACCTTCATTGGGGTTGGTAACATGAAAAACTCTTTATTCAAAATGGCCATGAATAACTTAGCCATAGGCACTATCAAAGGAGAATATGTAAGATAGGATGAGGGATGGTGTGATACTTCCTTGGGGTAGGGGTGAGTGGCACAAGAGTGTTAATCTACCATTGGTGTGCATGGTCTAACAATCCTCAATTGCCTATATTATAGGGGAACTCTTTGGTGCTATGTGAAATGAAAATCTTATGGTGGATTAAATGGGTCTTTTTTCCATTTGCTCCTTATGGTGAAGTTTTTCTGTATCTTGCAACTACTGCTAATCTTTTCCCTAGATGGGTTCATGAGGTTGAATGGTTGTGGAGGACTCGACCAATCTTTTATGCTCTTCAACATTTGCATGATTGTTGTCTAATTTTTATAACTCGGTGAACTATTATAGGCTGAGTGCGTAATAGAAAGGCGCTCTCTCAATCTTTGGGTGTATTTAAAATGTTTCCTTGATCATGGGTTATAATATTGATGTTATCAAATTTTATTATAATTAAAGGAATAAATAATCGTATTAAGGTTATCTTTCCTCATAGGTTAGTAATTAGGTCTATAAGAAAATACTTATTTATTTTGTAGAAAGAACTATTTTATGCCTTTTACATTCTTTTTAGTTTAAAAATGTAAAATATTATGCTTTCTTTTTTGATCAATTATAAATCTTCCTTCATTCCTTTTAGGAGTAAGTTCTGGATCTCTTATGATACTCTTATAATAGCTTATGAATGTCTAGAAAGAGTCATGTTCAAGTCTGAAACTTTTTTCCTAATTCCATTAAATTAATCGTGCAATAGAGACATATTGTCATTTTTTTAGTACATCAAATTAAACATAGAATATTAAAATATGGCTTTTAAA
>NW_021461800.1:0-1211 GCF_001605985.2 Dendrobium catenatum
AATAAGTATCCTCAATTATCTTGATGTGTGTGGCCATAGAAATTATGTATTAAATTAAAAGAAGATTTTTGAATTTGAAGTTTATATATGTGATATATGATCTGCTTAAATGGCTCAAATGTGAAAAAAAAACAGTGCGTTGGGTTGTAGGTTTCATAGGGTGGGGCAGAATATAAATGGCATAACGACTTAGGGGAGACTTTGAAAATGAAGGTTCCGTTTGAATAAAAAATTGCAGTCTTTATCAGTCGGGTCCCGTTTTATGATGACTGCAATGGAAATGAAAATGACCGATTATGTATTAATGCATTAGTACACTGAGGGTTATCTCGTTGCTTGTATTGGAGCTTCTCGTTTAGTTGAAATTTTTTGCTTTAAATCTAATATTGATTGATGGCTAAATTAATTTTTAGTTTAGATTGAGCTCAATTGAGTTAAATGAACAGTAAATTTTTGGGCTGTCAATGAAAAATAAGTTATTTTTAGCCGGTCTCACCTCTTCAGTGGGGTAAAGCAAATGCAAGCTCAATAGGGATGTCAATATTTAACATGACTCGAAAACCCGACTTGAACTCGACCCAAAAATTCTGGATTAGGGTCTACACGGATCCGAAACGGGTCTGGTTCAGGTACAACAAATCGACTCGTTTCAAAAACCGGGTCAGATTCAGGTTGACCCATTAATCTGAGACCTGTTTATTACCCGCTTTTAACCCAAAAATCGGATATTGTTCTATTTTTTTAACCCGAAAACTAACCATTTTTTGTACGTCCCAAATGATTCGGGTCGTGCTGGGTTGCCTTGGACCCAAGCGGGTCAAGTTTGGGTCCTAAAAACCGACCCATTTTTCAAAACAGGTCGGGCTCGGGTTGACCATCTTATTGTCAGGTCAGTTTCGGTTTAAACTAGAACCCACGACCTGTGACCCGTAATTGACACCCCTAAGGCTCGATACCGGTGGGTGGCCTCGCTAGTTACGCCGTCATGAACTCTCTTTAAAGTGACAGCGGGTAGATCACCCGTCCCCAAAAAAAATATGGGCAAGAAGCTGATTTTGTGCTTGCTTATATAGATTTTATCTGAAGTCGTGAATTTGGCTCAAAATCGGCTCGTTCCAACCCTATCCTTTTTTTGGTTCGATTAAATGCTTTGTGTAGCTAATTAGGACTTTTTATCCACCATCTATAGCTTTAATTAGTTAATAGAAATT
>NW_021461801.1:0-284 GCF_001605985.2 Dendrobium catenatum
CTTAAATAACAATGTCAATTTATACTTATTATTTTTGCATTAAGACATCACAAGCATGAGCACACATTGTTCACACACAAATACATAATTAATACATATAAAACATTTACTTATGATATGCATAAACATACAAAATAAGCATTCAAGGGAGTTACTCTCACACAAACAGTTCACATATGCGCACACCACTCACAAGCACACATAGGCATGCACTCACACTTGCTAGCAGCCAAACAAAAACTTGCAGGCCAAGATAGAGTTCATATAAATCGCACATACAAGTG
>NW_021461802.1:0-206 GCF_001605985.2 Dendrobium catenatum
ACGACTTAACAAAATCCCACTACGATCGCCCAGAAGTGTGGGTATAATAGAATCCCACCTCATTTGCCCACTGGTTCTGGCATAATAGAATCCAACCTTGATCATCCACTAGTGCCAGATAATAGAATCCAACCTCACTTGCCCACTAGTGCCGGTATAACACCATAACAAAATCACATCATCTCACATTTCTTTCACCATTATAT
>NW_021461803.1:0-527 GCF_001605985.2 Dendrobium catenatum
AACTATTCAATAATAACAACTAAAGCTGTTAACATTACAAATCATAAAAGTAAGACAAGCAAATTTCATTTCTTAAAAATATAATTATAATAATCCAGATCACAAAAGTCTATATATTAAACAATTAAATGTTGGATAACAAAAATAGTACTTTATTAACTCGGATCCAGAATCATGCCTCTACATCTAATCTACTCAGCATGTCCTTTACATATTTTTGAAACATTAAAACAATTGAATGAGCATAAATAGCTCAGTAGACTTCTTATCATGACCTATCATAGACGTTATTATTCAAATTAAAAGAAGCAACTTTAATATAAATAAAAATACAGTAAGTAAGTGCTAAAGTAATTGAACAACAATAAAATAGTGAAATATAATTTTAAGGCTCCATAATGTACCTAATATTTTAACTTGTAAATCCACTAGTACAAAAATTCCAAATACTTCACAGAATACTTGGCCTTAGAGATTCACTTTTACTTGTTTGTCATACTTCATCATAGATTGTATAGAGTTTTAGA
>NW_021461804.1:0-514 GCF_001605985.2 Dendrobium catenatum
AAAAACTTTCTAATTCCTTCCCAATCAAATCGGCCGGTCTATCAATACTCCCCTCCCAAAGTGCCACCTTGTTCTCAAGGTGGAACGAAGGAAATTGTTGCGGAAGCACTGGACTAAAAAATGGACTATCACTGGGTCAAATGATCCCTGCCTCCAGCATCACCTTGATCAACCTCTCAATCTCATCTTTTTGGAGTTGTGGAGAATGGTACAGACGAGCACTGATATGTGAGACTCCTTCATTCAAAATGATAGCATGCTCGTGTTCTCACAGAGGAAACCCCTAAACTGGCTGGAACACCTTTCGAAACCCCTAAATTGGCTGGAACACCTTTCGATATTGCTGTAGGAGTGGCTGAATCATGTCTGGTGCTTCTATCTTCTCCCCATCGTCTTCTAATTTCAAATTCTACTGCTTCACCAAAAATCTCACTCCTTCACCCTTTCCTCTCTTGGATGTGGCTCCAAAGGTGGCATCTCTTCTTTCCCCCCCCCCCCCAAAAAAAAAAAAAAT
>NW_021461805.1:0-475 GCF_001605985.2 Dendrobium catenatum
GGAATTGCTTCAGCCCATTTTGAGAAATAGTCAGTGGATGCTAAGATGAATCGATGTCCTAAAGAAGATGGTGGTTCTATAGGACCTATTATATCAGTACCCCAGCTTTCAAATGGCCATGATGCTACTGTAGGGTGTAGCGGATTAGGAGGTCGATGCATGATATCTCCATGCACTTGACATTGATGGCACTTTTTAGCATGGTTGATGCAGTCTCGAACCATACTTGGCCAGTAGTATCCCATACGTTTGATTTTGATTTTCATTTTTGGTCCGGATTGGTGTGCACCACACAATCCTTCATGTACTTCACTTATAACTTTTTGGGATTCATCGGGACCCAAACATCGTAGCCACATTTGATCAAATGATCTACGATATAATGTTTTATTTATGAAAGCACATCTTAATGCTCTTCGTGATATTTATAAAGCCACTGATTTATTTTCGGGTAATCTTCCTTCTTTGAAATATC
>NW_021461806.1:0-276 GCF_001605985.2 Dendrobium catenatum
ATAGATTTATTCTCAAACGTTTTCACTAACTTAGGACATTTCTTATCTTCAGGCTGCTCTCATAAGAATGACATCCTAGGAGCCTCTTCCTGTAAATTGCTAGCCTTATTGAGAACATTTTCAAAAGTTTTAATGGTGAAACCCTTCATGAGAAAAGCAATAGGGCCATGGATATTCTTTAGAAGAATTTCCATGTTATGTTGCTCTTGTAATTGAGATTCACACTTCATCGAGAGGTTTTGCCACCTCAAGATGTATTCAACCGTAGTGCATTGT
>NW_021461807.1:0-216 GCF_001605985.2 Dendrobium catenatum
TAGTAATTAAACGTAGATGACTAAGCAACTGAGAAAGTAAAAAAACTATAGTTAAACTTGATGTTATAAGATACTTTTATGCAATTCGTATATTTTATATTATTTTGTTCATGTAATATTTGGATTTCAATTCTATTTCATATCATTTTTCATTTAACATTTTACATCTTATACAATTTTTTGTTTTATATGTATGTAAATTTGTTACTTCAAAGT
>NW_021461808.1:0-562 GCF_001605985.2 Dendrobium catenatum
AATTTCTAGATCATCAATGGCCTCCTCTAGCAAGCGATAAAAGGTTTTAGCAAAGAAACCCCATAGGAATTCTTCTGAGAACATTCTTTCAAAAGAAAATGAGGAATCCTTTCCTCGATTTGCCTCTGCAAAAATCACTCCTTCTCGCATTCTGATCCAGAGTGCGATAAACTTCAAGGTAATGCATCATTTCGCTTCCACTCAGTTTGGATTTATCCTAACTCTCATCCACCTCTACAACAAAAAGACCTTCCTTTACTTCCTAGCAAATATGAGTTTCAACTCCGACCACTATTCTGTCAGTTCTTTTGTTTTTAAACAAAAAGTTGAAATCACTAAGCATGACTTAGGTGCTTTTCTCAACTTAAGAACTAAAGGTTTTAGAGCCAACACCCTTATGAACGATAACACCTTCAAGTGGTTTGAAATTAATAGGGTGATTAGAGGAAATAGCTTAGATTATCATATTGTTAGAGTTTTTGGAATGACCAAAAATGCTCGAATCTTCAAGCACATACTTAGATATTCTATTATTCCAAAAGCTGGTGATATAATCAACATT
>NW_021461809.1:0-464 GCF_001605985.2 Dendrobium catenatum
CTTCAATAATTGAAAACTATTTAGTCACTCTACAACTGCTTATAGTATTTTGTCAATATTGGATTACATATCTTTAATACCACTACATATCTTTGTCACTTGTTTTATAGCTTATATTACTCGGTTATATGCCCTTGCAAGTCTTAAAATCAATAAAAATCACATGCATATCTTTCTTTTTTTTCTATGCATCTCTATTAATTGTTGTAACACAAATATAACATTTATGACAAATCTTCATAGCTTGAATCTAAATTAGTTCATCAAAATTCATTTCAATTTTGTAACCTATGTTTTGTCACACTCTCCCATAATACTATTGCATGACTCATAAATCTTATTTCTTTATAATTAGCATAATATTGAGCGTTATTTTTATGCTTAAATATTAGCATCAAAAGTCTTCTTCTCCAATTATTTTACACCCTTTTAGTTTTCAAATTTCTATAGAAAAGATTTTTTTA
>NW_021461810.1:0-283 GCF_001605985.2 Dendrobium catenatum
TTTTCAATTTGGCGCTTTGCGCATCTTTTATTGGCATCATTGGCCATTTTTTTTTTTGCAAGCTATAGTCTCTTTTATGATCTTTTAAAGACAAAGTTGTGAATAGATCTTCTCATATATTAGAGAATAGGAGCACTCTCTCTAACCAAAGGAAGAGTTATCACAAGCAGAATCAATAATCAAGGACAAGAGTAACGAGCAATTTTGATGTGAAAAAAAAACTAGTGGTGGAAAAAAAATTGTGTATCACCACGCAGATTTTGATTTCTCCTACTTTGTAATC
>NW_021461811.1:0-369 GCF_001605985.2 Dendrobium catenatum
GTCAAATCTAATCCTCCAATCAATTTAAAACTAAATTAGTCACCCAAAATCTTTTTATTGGACATCCCAAACATGTCCAATATTTTTCTAACTCAAATCCCTCTTTATATAACTTGGTCAACCCAATTGGAAGAGTTAAAACCCAATATATTCTCATGTCTTTGACCAAAACACCAATAACATGGCTACTTACCCAAATAGCCGAATATGCTTCCTTGGATGCCCCCTCAGCCCTATTGACTAGTTTGACCAGTGAATTGTCAAATAAGCTCTCAAATGAGATTTTGTCGACAGTCCACCTTGGTAATCTTAACCCTCCAACAAACCTACTCTATTTTTTTGTATATCAGTCCATTCCCCTCCCCCCCC
>NW_021461812.1:0-258 GCF_001605985.2 Dendrobium catenatum
AATCAGCTTTCGAAGGTCTTCTCAGCATCAACTTGATTCGAAGATACTGTAATTCCTTAACAGTTTTAAAATTCAAAATCTTCTTCACATGAGAGATGTCCACTCTATTCATTCCCTTGCTAAATAATATTTGAGACTTTGAATTGTTAACTTTTAATCAAGTCCAGGAACAGAAGTCCACCACAATGTTATTCTACTTGACAGCAAGATGCTTAGAGGCCTGAGATCAAAGCAATACATCATCCGCAAATAATAGAT
>NW_021461813.1:0-264 GCF_001605985.2 Dendrobium catenatum
AACCAATTTAAATAACTTAATCAACCCTGATTGCTAATGGGTAACCCAGGCCTACGAGGCTATTAGCATAGCCCCAAGGAAGGTGAAATAAACTTCACGGCCTCGGTGTGAAACAAAGGTAGTAATTAATTAATTTTTAAACTATGTTTAATTAAAATTCTTAATTTATTAATACTTAAATTTTAATCTAAATCCCCTTTTAAGCCTTAACAAACCCAGACGTTTAGACAACTTAAACTAATAACCCACTTTAGGATCTATCCC
>NW_021461814.1:0-1223 GCF_001605985.2 Dendrobium catenatum
ATTTTGTCTTCCTTTGGGTATTATACGAAGGTCAACAATGTAACAAGGTTCATGGAAAAATGCCGCATTTGCCAAGTCTAGAAAGGGAACCTGAGTATGGATTTCGTACTCGGCCTTCCATGAACAAAGAAAGGAGCTGATTCTATAATGGTTGTTATGGACGGATTTTCCAAAATGGCTTATTTTATCACTTGTAAGAAGACGTTCGACGCACTTCAAGTCGCAAAGCTATTCTTTCATGAAATTGTTAGACTCCATGGGGTACCTTGTAGCATCATATCAGACAGAGACGTCAAATTCATTAGCCATTTCTGGTGAGAGTTGTGTAAGCAGTTTCAAAAGGAAATCCGTCTAAGCTCGACATACCATCCGCAATTCGGTGGACAAATGGAAGTAGTTAATCGGACACTAGGCTAGGCAAAATGCTATGTTGTCTAGTCTAAAATATTCCTAGGCAATGGGATGAGTCCTTGAGTCAAGTTGAATTCGCCTTCAATTCTATGTCCAACAGATCGACCAGAAGATCTCCATTCAACATAGTTTACACCAAGAACCCTAGTCATATAATCGACTTATATATTCTTCCCGACTGCCGAAACAAATCTTCCAATAAAATGGCCGAGCAGTTCATGTCAATGATAGAATATGTCTGAGCCCAGTTAGAAGCTTCAAAAACCCAATATAAACAAGATGCAGATAAGCATAGGCGACTCAAAGTTTTTCAGCCAGGTGATCTTGTTATGGTCCGATTACGTAAAGAGAGATTCCCACCTGGCACGTAGTCCAAGTTGAGTCCGCGAAAGCTTGGACCCGTTCCAATCAAAAAGCGCATTAACAATAATGCTTACACTGTTATCTTCCCAAATGATATCCTCACCTCCTCAACTTTTAACGTCTCGGACATCTCCAAATATCATCCATCAGATGAGGCTCATACCTCGTTGGAAACTTCGGATAACATCTCTTCTGAAGCAGGGGAGGAATGATGTGGGCCATCTCTGCCATCAACCAACGCTACACCTCAGCCTAAGCACCTCACCACTCCTACCTACTACTACAGCTTATAGTTTTAATTCATGGATATAGAATATAGTATAGAACTCACCTTTTCTTGTGTTTTGCTTGATATAGTATACAGGATGCTCCCAGGGGAATATACACTTAAAACAATCTGTAGTTGTAGAATTCTCATGAAAATATTTTCAGTTATCCCTTTCGTTGTT
>NW_021461815.1:0-2963 GCF_001605985.2 Dendrobium catenatum
TTCTTCCTCTTAGAAATTCTCATCTTATGGAACACCTCATGAGCAAGAAGAACATGATCAGATATTGATCTACCATGAAGGAAAGCAGCTTGTTCTTCAGTGATACAATTGCCAATAAAATTTTTCATTCTATTAACAATCATGGAGGCCACTAATTTGTAGGTAGTTTGACACAAACTTATAGGCCTAAAGTTGGATGGAATAATAGGATTTTTAACTTTAGGGATGAGAACAAGAAGAGTATCCTTCCACTCATTATGCATGATACCGGTTTTAAAAAAATCATCAATGGCTTTCCATATATCTTCCTCCACAATCTTCCAATAAAACTTGAAAAAGGAATTAGTAATACCATCAAGTCTAGGGGATTTATTGTTACCTTGTTTGAAGACCACATTGATCAACTCTTCTTTTGTGAATTCCTCATTAAGTAGCTTGGCATTTTCCTTTGATATTCTCAAATTTTCTGGACAATAAGGCCACCCCGTCAGGTTGCAACCTCTAGCTATCCAGTTGTCCTGAAAAAAATTGTAAAAAACATTTTCAATTTGCTCCACATCATCAAAAATAATCCCTTGTTTATCTTTGATTTACCAAATCCTGTTTCCATTCCTTTTAGCCGAAGCATATTGATGAAAAAATCTAGAATTTATATTTCCATCATGCTGCCATCGGATATTAGCCCTTTGATTCCACCAAGTGGCAAGTCTTTTTAAAGTCACATTAAGATCATGGACTTTACTCCTCAAGGTTTTCAATTTATCAGCCGTTAACCCTCCATTTCTGGTTTCTTCAATCTGAAGTTGCAAGATGTCTTACTTCAATTCTTCTTTATAAGAATTAAGTTCTTTGCGTTTGTTCTTATTCCAATAGTAAAGAGCTTTTAAAGATTTTCTCAGCTTCCTTTGGAGGATTTCAGCATTAGTACCAAAATCCATCTTCTTCAAAGCTTTTGAAATGATGTTCCAAGTGACCGGATAGGATTTCCAAGTTTCTTCAAACCTTTAAACAGCAAAATTCTTCTTTGGCGGTTCCACCACACTGATGGCAATAGGTGCATGATCCGAAGCAACTCTAGGCAAGTGACGTACCTTAGCCATTGGGATGCTTTTAAGAGCTGTAGAATTTAACAAACACCTATCAAGTCTCTCCAAAATTCTGGAAGTTCCCTCTTTATTATTGCACCATGTATCACTTGGACCCACAAATCCAATATCATGAAAATCATTGTTCATTGAGAACATCTTGATATATTTAGTACCATTAGAAAGATGGAATCTCTTTCCCCCTTTCTTATCCTCCGTAGAGAGGATGCAATTGAAATCACCTCCAATGATCCCTGGATCATCACCAATCATACAATCTTCAAGCTGTTGCCAAAGGGACTTACGAGTATAAGCATCATTACTTCCATAGACCGTAGCAATGTTCCATTTAACTATATTGTTGATACTAAGAATTCCCATAACCAGTTGTGAGGAGTGATTCAAGACTTCAAAGGAAGCCGTATCCTTCTTCCACATCACTAGAATTCCACCCGAGATTCCAATAGCTAGATGATGAAAATAATCCCAATCGTTACCCATAATCTGATTAATGTCATTCCCATCAAGCGATGACATTTTTGTTTCAGTTAAACCAATGAAAAACTTTTATTGTCCTTCAAAATCTCTCTAAGATATAGGGAGGTCTCCTTCTTTTTTGCCCCCCTACAATTCCAAAAAATAAGTGAGGCCATTAAGACATAATAGGGGAATAATGCCCCATTATTTTACTGTTTATTTTAATCCCTTTCCTCTTTTTTGTATCAGCTTCCATAGGTCCCAATGATCTCAATTCCTTGGCTAGTTTCACTTTACCAGAATTTGAAATTGAAGTTATTTGATTTTTAAGATCTTGATCAGCAATTGGGACTTCAACTTCCAGGTGAACATCACTTCCATATTGATTCAGAGGTTCTTCCTTTTCCAGCATCCTTGTCTTTTCTTTCTTATTTAATTCCCCTTCTTCCAGACCTCCTTCCAAAGCTTGGAACTTATTCACCCCAATTGGTATATCCTGTAACCTAATTCCTTCAGAATTCATATTTCTCCCAGAGTTAAAGACTTGTCCTGCTTTCCTTCTATTTCTGTAGTTTTAACAAGCTGTTCCACAATTTGATTTTTCTTATTTGATTCAACAGGTCTAAAAATCTGTTATTGAAACTACTAGCTCCACCACCTCTCTTAGTATTTCTTACTCTTCTGTCTCTGAATTTAACATGGATCCAAGGTCCATAATCTTCACCCTGTTTCTTTAAACCATCTTCATTTACAACATCTGTCCATTTTAGAACTTCCACCTTTTCTTGTACCATTGTTTCCTTGACCTGAACAACAACTGCATCAGGACAGACATCTTTACTATGTCCAACTTTACCACAACGATAACAGAGAGAGTTAAGTTTTTCATATTCAACTCGTTGAAAAGTTCTACCATGAATCCCTTCAATCCTAACTCCCCTAGGAAGTTTCTTTTCTAGATCAATTATAACACAGCAGCGAGCGTACTCTCTTTTGCCCCATTTAAATGAGTTCCCATCAAGCATCATAGGAGTTCCAATCATGGAAGCAATCATGGGAATATTTTCTTCATCCCAGCAACTTAAAGGTAATCCAGGGAACCAAATCCAGACTGGAGAAGAGATACCCTTAAGCGAATCAGTAGAGAAAGAAAATGACCATCTATCCATACCAATAATATGATTTCCTATATACCAGGGACCTCCGCTTAAATCTTCTTCCATTGATTCCATGGTGGTAAATGAACACAACATCCAATTACATCCCAATGTGGTAATATGAAAGCTACCAAGCTTACCCCATTGTCTTTTGAGTTCCTGACTACAAACAGAGAACGGTATATTCGATCCCAGCACCTTGTCAACCAGAGACTTCTTTAAAACCTGAGAATTGGCAACTTCC
>NW_021461816.1:0-370 GCF_001605985.2 Dendrobium catenatum
TAGGTTGAGTCAAGTTTATATTTTATCCTTTCTTGAGTCAATTGTAAAAGTAGTTCCTAATGCTAAGTAACCTTGCACACATAGTTGAGGGCTTTTCTGAGTTTTTCTATTTTGATTACATCGGCCTAGACGATGTTATATCAGCCAGAACGATTTAATTAAAAACAAAAAACCTAATTAGGGCATCCTAGTTAAGCAACCGTCATTAAGAAAATGGTCCTGGACGATACTTATATTAGCTAGGACGATAGGCTCAAATCAGAAAAAATCAGCTACTATGATTAATTTAGGCATTCTTTATTTTAAAATATTGGCCCGGACGATCTCTGTTGCAAATCTATTTTCATGGTTTATGTTTTGATGATTGACA
>NW_021461817.1:0-250 GCF_001605985.2 Dendrobium catenatum
AATAAAATTCTATTTTAGGAAACTTATCCAATCAAATACAAATCAAATTTGAATTGGATTGGAATTAATTCTTCCCTCCTTATTTGGAATTCCCAAAGAGGCAAGCATTAAAACCCTCTCCCCAATCCCCTTCACTCCTCTTGATACCGCCGGCCCCATGGCCACTTTCCCAATTAATCTCTTACCAAAACTCTAATCTCCAATCAAAGGAATTAATTCCCTAATTCCTCCCTCCCTCTCCTCTCTCTCT
>NW_021461818.1:0-304 GCF_001605985.2 Dendrobium catenatum
AGTCAAAAAAATTTTGAGATGCTTGCCTTCTTCTTTTGATGCTAAGATTACTACAATTACTGAATCTAAGGATTTGAATAGTTATTCTATTAATAATTTACTTGGATCACTCAATGCAGGTGAGAAAAAGAAAGAGAAAATTATGGCACTGAAGGCCAACAATACAGACACTGATTCTTCCGGGTCTAAAAGCAAAGATGTTGCCTTCATCACTAGGCAATTCAAAAGCTTTCTAAGAAATAATAACAAGTATTATCAGAAGTCAAAAAAAGGTAAGGATAGCAAAAATTATAAGTTCCTCTGA
>NW_021461819.1:0-244 GCF_001605985.2 Dendrobium catenatum
TTTAGAAATGTGTGTTAGACTTTATGACATTTTTTTTAATCTTAATAGTGCTTTATTCTAATTTGTAAATTAAAATTAATTTCATTAGAAAATATAAAATTTTTCTAAATTTAAGAGATACTTATAACTTGATATTATTAGAATTTTCAATTCCATGTCTTTTATTTAGACTACATTTTCTTTAATATTATTATTGCAATTTAGATGTTTTCTTATTTGCAACTCCCTAGAAACACTCGCTTGC
>NW_021461820.1:0-237 GCF_001605985.2 Dendrobium catenatum
ATCACCTAAGTTTCTTTGATACAATGATCAATTATTCCACCCCAAAGGGTAGAATGGTTGCATCACTGTATCTTAGGACTCATAAGCAGCAAGCTTGCATCGAAGCAAGCAGTGACTGCTTTATGGGTTCTTCATAACCCTCATAAATATTAAACATTTAAAAACCAAATAAAATCATTTAAGTCACAAATAACTTATAGAGAAATTAGTCTTGGATTAAGTTTTAATACCTCTAAT
>NW_021461821.1:0-330 GCF_001605985.2 Dendrobium catenatum
GTGCCCGATCAAGTTAATTTTCGCATGACGTATCAATTTTTAAAGTAAGAAACTTAAAAAAAAAAACTATGCAGCCAATTAGGATTGACAATTATATTCAATTTTTTTAAAATCATTTAACAATCACTTCATTTTAAATAAATTTGAAATCAAATAATTTAAAGATAGATTATTCAAAATAATTTTAAGGCAATTTTCTAAATTGGAGCGGTTTGAAAATTTAAATTAGCTGGAGCGGGATCAGAGTAAATTTAAACTTGGTGCATTCATATGCATTCAATTCAAGTCAGGGTACAAGACTTCTTCGATTTGCTAATTTAACGAATTAAG
>NW_021461822.1:0-233 GCF_001605985.2 Dendrobium catenatum
GCATATAACTATAAATATAAAAATTATAAAACCATAATTAAACCCATACTATTATAATATTCAAGTACTAAGCATAATATATTACTATTAATAATGAATTAGATTATAAAAAAATAAATTTTTCAAGGCCATATATATCTATTGTTGTGCTTAATTAAATAATTTTAAATCGTAAAATAAAGCAAGCACATTACATTGTGATACGGCATCACAAAATTAGCTTGATCGGGCAC
>NW_021461823.1:0-819 GCF_001605985.2 Dendrobium catenatum
TCGGCGTAATATGATGGTTGGAAGAATAATGAAAAAAAAAAAAAAAATCGTGAATTTCAGATTTAAATATTTAATTACAGCTGATATATCGTCAAAAAATTATCTTGATCCGGCGCAATTCTCAAGGCAAAATCAAGTTAGAAACTTCAAAAATTAAATTTGGGACTATTTGAACTCTGATTTTAGCAAACTTATAGTCGACCTGAACGTCTCGAAAAAACTAACCCAACGACACCAAATTCGACCTAATCCGAGCTCAAATGGGTCCAAATCAAAGACTCGATGCGCATTTGGAAGGTTTAAACTATAATTTGGATTACCAAACGGTTTCTAAAAGTGACATATTTATAGTCGAATCGAACGACTCGACGAGAGGAATCCTACAAGCCCAAGATCGCCAAATTCTAATATCATTAAGGCATTCAAATGCTCATTAAACGGTCAACGATCAAGGGGATCAATATCGACCGTTCATTCAAACACTTCCACATTACCCTTAATCTTCCTCCTATTTATTGGTCATGTCACTCTCATAAAATTATAAATATATCTCTCATTCCTCATGGAAATGGGACCGAAGCAAGGAAGAAAGGAAGCGAATAAAGAGAGTTCTCTCTATTGTCATCATTTTACCTGCAACTTTTTATTATTTTGTACTTGCTACTAGTTATAGGCTTATAGTCCTCCCTCTCTCTCTCTATCTCTCTTTCTCCCATGAGGGTGAGATGATTTTAAATTTTTTTACCACGGTATCTCTTATTAGGTTACTTTTTTTTTTGTTGATTTTTATTAGAACTTCTTAATTTTCTTTTTCATTTA
>NW_021461824.1:0-283 GCF_001605985.2 Dendrobium catenatum
CAATCCATCCTTATGGCAAAATATTTCTGAAATAAGCCAAAAATAGTCCAATTCCGAGTAAAACCTACTAATACCGAGTTATACCAAGTTATTTAAAAACTTTAGATTTATTTTTAAAATTTGTAAAAAGATGCATAAGTCAGACAGAGTGCAACTTACAATCCAACCTTATGAAAAAATATTTCTCAAGTAAGTCAAAAATTGTCTAATACTGAGTAATACCTACTAATACCGAGTTATACTGACCAGTTACATAAAGGACGGCTAACTTCCTATTTCTCCT
>NW_021461825.1:0-211 GCF_001605985.2 Dendrobium catenatum
CACCTAGCTCACGCACCTTCTGCTTGACGCGGGGCTCATTGGGAACTTCTCCAAAGTGACGTGGGTAGCTTTCCATGGATGTTATGATTTTGCTATCTTGTTCAAAGCTCTATTTCAAATGACGACAAAGATGTGGGTGAGGTTACCGGAGACCATGGAGGAGTTCATGGCACGGACAAAATGGTTTTTTGGTGGGCGCATATATGATGTG
>NW_021461826.1:0-292 GCF_001605985.2 Dendrobium catenatum
ATTTACTCTTGTGAAACGGGCTTAGTTGAGGTTTATGTTTTGTCACCACGAGCCTTATCCAAAGTGAGTTAAAGAAAAAATAAATGAGCATGAAATTTCATGACTTTTCTTCACCTGCATTTGTGGTCATTTGACTTGTCTCACCAATTTTAGAGAATATTCACGTGATTTACGATTCACTTGAAAATTCAAGTTGATTTAATTCAAGTTTTACATTGTTGTGTGCTGGATTGTTCTCCTCAAGCTTTAAAAGCGGATTATGGTGATTTGTATTTGGAAAATCTCTTGAGTT
>NW_021461827.1:0-400 GCF_001605985.2 Dendrobium catenatum
AAATCTTTGTGATGATTTTTCTAAAACAATGAGTAGTCAATTTAAAATGAGTCTAATGGGAGATTTAAATTATTTTCTAGGTTTTAGCATTAAGTAACTTGAGGAAGGAATATTTTTAGCCAAACTAAATATATTAAGGACATCCTCAAGAAATATGAAATGGATAATGCTAAACCTGTTAGTACACCCATGAGTTCCTCAGTTCAGTTGGATTAGGACCTTAACAGAAAATTTGTTGATCAAAAGAAATATAGAGGGATTATTGGATCTTTGCTTTACTTGACTACTAGCCGACCAGATATAATGTTCAGTGTTTGCTTATGATCTAGATTTCAATCAGATCCAAAAGAATCACATTTGATAACAGTGAAAAGGATTTTAAGATACTTGCTAGGAACTC
>NW_021461828.1:0-237 GCF_001605985.2 Dendrobium catenatum
TAAAGGGTGCGGCCCCTTATCTTTGGTCTACTGTAATACCAAAGGTCCAATCTGGTCGACGTTGAAGTTAAATTTAGCATTTAGGTCTTTTTCGGTGAAATTATTACGTACGGTCACTGGATCATCCAAAGACAAATTAAGATGCGTCACGTCATCCGGTACAAAGTAAAATGGTGACGTGGCACGTCTTGATTCACCTCCGAATGACAATTGGTGATTGCACGTAATAATCTCTTT
>NW_021461829.1:0-459 GCF_001605985.2 Dendrobium catenatum
TGCTTGATGTACTTAACTCTATTTCACACTTTTTTTTTGTGAGATCTATAACTTTCTTATCTTTGATATTTCCTTTCTTTTTTAATGGGGTAATTATGTACATGACACTAAAAACTTACCTACTTATAAAACTAAGGTTTCGTTTGAGACAAATTTCATAGTTTTTTGAGAAATTTTTGTACTAAAAATTTGATTTAGAAAACAACAAAACAACTGTCCCAAACGAAGCTTAACGTTCCTGTCTTTTTTTTTTTTACCACTGACCCGTGTATTTGCATATGCTGAAAGATCAAATTATTAGGAATTTGATAATAATGAGGAATATGTAATTGGGTTTTTACAATTTGAAAAAAAAAACACAAATTTTGCATACAAATGTCAAAATTACATTTTTCTTGAACATTTAAAGCATTTTCTGAAGCAAGCTTGAGTGTAAGACATTTCACAATAGCAACCTAT
>NW_021461830.1:0-326 GCF_001605985.2 Dendrobium catenatum
TTATTGTGTTTTTTGTTTTGTTGTCTTGTGTATTTCTTTCAAGTTTTTTATTTATTTTTTAAAAATTAAATTTAAAAAAGTGGAGGACAAAATTCTTTTTCCCTTGATTTTTATTTATCATTCAGTGAGGGGGAGCTTAGGAGAGAAGAACTTTTATTTGTAATTCAAACAATAATTATTTTTTCCATCATAAAAAAAGATTATTGCAACTTAGGAATCAAGATTGGGACTGTGATTTTTTATGATAATAAAATATTATTATTCTGATAATTCTATTATTTCTCCTAGTATATATTAGATATTTTTATTTATTTTTTGTGTACTAA
>NW_021461831.1:0-305 GCF_001605985.2 Dendrobium catenatum
TAGAAAGAAAAAGAGCATAATATTCTTTTTGGAATTATGAAATGAAGTTCGATTCGAGTTGGGTTACTGCATTTTAGAGTGGAAAATGAGTTTTTTTTGTCGGAGATGCCCTAAAGTCTTGCACATGATCAAGCTTCAAATGCTTTGGTGGAAAATTCAAAGAAACAATTGAGAATTCGAGCCAAATGATTGTGTAAAATTTTATTTATTTTTCCTTAGAGAAAGATTGAGTGTATAAAAGATAAATTTGAAACTTTTTATAAACTAAATTACTTTAATTAAAAAATATAATTAAAATTTCATTA
>NW_021461832.1:0-257 GCF_001605985.2 Dendrobium catenatum
TGGTCTTCCTCAATCTGGGCATCTTTCAAAATTAGATCAATAGCAGAAAATTACCCAAAGAGGCTAAAATTTGACTTTCTCCCTCTAGAAATCTCCCTCCTCTCTCTTACCAGCTTCTTATGTTAGAATGAGTGGAGTAAATAGTGGAAAATAATATTTTTAATATTAAAATTTGCTCTGGCTTCGATGTGTCACGTGGCATTGGACATGATGCTCCTAAGAAAACTTACAGTGCTACCGCACCTGCCATGCACCGA
>NW_021461833.1:0-556 GCF_001605985.2 Dendrobium catenatum
CCAAGAAGACTGTAAAAATGTTAAAACAACTTGAAGAAGTTCCAAGTGTGAAGTGGAAATCTCCTACCCACCCGGTGCTGGATTTGAAAGAGATGCCTGTGGCACGAGCATCAACTTATAAGCAATATCCCAACCAAGCCGGTTATTTAAAATCCGAAAAAGTACAGTCTTCCAAAAGAAGGACCAAACTAAAAAAGCTTAAGGAGAAGAAAACAACGACTCAAATGATTATCGATAGTTTGGATGAATATTACCAAATTGTTAGACGTCCCATCAAGCTCGCTGACTTTATGTCAGAGCTTAAATTGGCTGAAGCAGAAGAGGCGGTTGAAGATTCTCTTCATGTGAAAACTTGCCTGATCATTTCAGTAACACCAGTGGCTCCAGCAAAAGAAAATTACATCAAAGAAGCGACTTCTGAAACTTGTCTTGTGGCGTCATCAATGGACTATAGTTCGGAAGAAGATTTATTTTTTCCAAATGAGAATGAGTCCGAGCAGGATATATCGTCACAAATGTGGCATGTGAGATTGGAGGGTGATTCTGAACTAGAAAA
>NW_021461834.1:0-1651 GCF_001605985.2 Dendrobium catenatum
TCGACCAGCATGCATTGCATTAGATACAAATTAAAATGGTCAAAACTTTAATTGCATCAGTTTTAGCATTTTAGCACCCAACATAAGTCAAAGGGGCCAATTAGGAAAGTTTCTAGATGTCGGCCCCAACTCTCCAAAATCATAAGTTCAACGTCCCTACCACTCTTTCATAAAAGACCGGATTCATATATTTTAAATCGATTAGGTGGTTAGCTGGCTCCCCAATCCAGGCCGGGGTAAGTCGATGTTCTGCACTGCATTAGTTAGGTTCGGACGACTGTGGTCTAGTGTCCAAATTAGATTTAGGATCCGGAGCAGATCTTTGATTATAAGACCAAATTTCGGGAATATAGTCCCAAATTTCTAATAAAATGCTCAACTTCAATTAAAATCTCCTTCCAATCCTAAAATGTAAAGCCCAATACTTAGATTAAATTGGGACACTTCCGAATGGTTTTGGAATCTCAAAGTGTCCCCTACCTCTCTTCCTTTGATTCTGTTAATAACTGTTCAATCTTGATCCACTCCCTTTTGATTTTCCAAAAGATTCTATTCAATTTTTTGATATCACTCCTAAAAAATCTAACAAAATTTTATTCTTATTTTAATCGAGAGTTTTCATAGGGGATTTTGTCTCCCTTCGATGTAATTAACTACGAGGGCTTGCGCTCGTAAGAGATTTGGAACCACACACACCTGATTTCAAAATTAATTTTTTTTTTAAATCTTCTTAGATTTCTTTGGGAAAAGTTAAAGAACGATTGTCGTTATCATATTAGAAGAATCATCACCGAAAGGTGTTATCTCCCTTTGGGGAGATACATCCTTCTTTGATAAGGCTTTGGATATGAATTCGACAATCATACTCCTTGAATATCATAACTGGATTATTTAGTTGAACTCTACCTTGCCCCCTCGGGGCCGTGTGGAGTTCTCTTTAGAATCTAGCAATGATACTCAAGATGAATTTCATGATTCTAAGTCTGAACGCCGTTATGAAATTTTATTTTCATCCTTCGGGGTGATATACTTTTCCGAACGAGTTGATTCGACTTCTAGAATTAGAGTTAAATCTAAACTTTAAAATTCTCAAAGAAAACTAATATATTTTCAAAATCTATTTTTAAAATTCCACCAACAGTCAGTCTTAGTAGATGGATACCATTGGGTGCCTCACCTCCCATCTGCAAAGACAAAGGAGATATTATTAATTGGGTCTGGCCAGAGTCGCTCTCTTAGTGGTAGACCTCCGACCCCACCTTCAAGACTGTCAAAGCTGGCCCTAGTGACTGCCAGATTGAAAGAAATCATTAAGGAGATGAAACCTGTTGATGTTAAGGGCAAGAGGCCCATGCCTCCGGATGAGCCGTACGTGCCAAGGAAATTGAACAAACCTATTAGAATTCAAATCAAGGTGAAAGTTTGTTAGGGATGTTAAGCCCTATAGAACTGGCCCAAGCTAACTAAGAAGGGGGTGAATTGATATTTTAAAATTTCTTTTTCACAAAGAACAAAAATCACATAAACCAAAATTACACCACGAGAAAAAAATAAATGCGGAAATTAAAAGTGCGGAAGCAAGAAACAAGAACACAGAAATTTATAGTGGTTCGATCAAATTGACCTACGTCCACTCCCTGGAGGCGCCCTC
>NW_021461835.1:0-366 GCF_001605985.2 Dendrobium catenatum
TGTTCTTGTTGTGGAGAAAGATGGTTACCTTCACAGCGAGCTAGCTCCCGTCGTGACTTTCAATCCGACGTCGGAGGAGGAGGCGAAAAAGCTTCTTTAGCCACTCTTTCAACGCTCTAATTCTAGCAACGAAAATGGCGACGAGGCAAATTAACGGCAACCAAGAAATGGAGAACATTAAAAGCAAACCCTAGAGAGTCTTCATCTAAATTAGTAATAAAATTTAGCATAATTAATAATTATAGTATAATTAGCAAATTCTAAAATGACATCTAAAATATTAACAATTAATTAAATTAAATAAAAAATTACTAGTAAAATTAAGTAATCTTATTAAGCTTAATTAAATAATTAGTTGTATAATTT
>NW_021461836.1:0-200 GCF_001605985.2 Dendrobium catenatum
TCGGGAGGAGACGAGTGTTCAAATGACCAAGGCGGGCATGCTAAAGTTGAGAAGATGTGGTACTAGCAGTAAGAGCCGAGGGTGAGTTGTCGGGTGACATATGAATCTGATAAAGACAGTTATGAAGATGCCCACGAAGAAGCAGTCATTGGTCCTGAAGATACTTAATTTCAAATCAATTAGCATCAAAACAAATTGAG
>NW_021461837.1:0-207 GCF_001605985.2 Dendrobium catenatum
AGATATGATTATCTTTAACCAAATTTAAAATTGATAGTAAATTATAGGAGAGCGAGGGAATATGTAAAAGTTTAGATAGAATCAGCTTACTGTTAGGGGTAGGAAGAATACCCGATCCCGTATGAGCAATCGGGACGGTCCTTCCATCCCCAAGAGTTACCGAATTGCTACCCGTGTAGGTGTTGTAGAACTCCAGATTGTCGGCAT
>NW_021461838.1:0-290 GCF_001605985.2 Dendrobium catenatum
TTTGTCTTTTGGTCTTCGTGCATACTGAAGGGAGATTAAAGGAGAGAGTGAGAGATAGTGTTTGAAGGAGAGTTCTTACTACTTGAGCGTGAAGGGTTCACTTAATTACTCAAAGGAAAAGATCTTTGTTTGGGAATTGTGATTACTTTTCTCTTTTCTCTTGTCCTTCAAGATTTCTCATGAGAAGATCTTTCAAGGAGATCTGGTTCTTTGTCGACACTAGAGGAGTGTGAACAGCTGAAGGGTTCTCTACCTACACTTGGAGAGTGAACAGTCGAAAGGTTCTCCCT
>NW_021461839.1:0-293 GCF_001605985.2 Dendrobium catenatum
TTCTCAATAAGAATTCAAAACCTATTCTTGAGAGATAAATGTGAATCCTTAAATATAGGCATCATTTCTTTTAAAATCCAATTTGTAAAATAACACTCCATGTTGAGTCCAAGGTTAATCTCAAATAGAGGTGTGTTTTACATTGCTCAAAATTGCTTTCAAAATTGAGTCACAACTAAGTAGAGTGCCTGACTCCAATTGGAGGATCTCGAAGGCTTTGAAGAAAGTTATTTTGAACTCAATAAAATTTGAAATTGCATAAGTCATGTATGATTCAAGCTCGTTATAAATTG
>NW_021461840.1:0-217 GCF_001605985.2 Dendrobium catenatum
TAGATGTAAGAACAATTCCTCTTAAAATTTTGAGAAATATATGTTTGGGGTCACATGTTGCTGATCTAGAGTGAGTCTAAGATCCACTTGATCTCGAGCGAGTTTCTAGATCACCGGCTGAATGAGTTCAAGGTGCTAAGCTCAACTCGGTGGGCACTTGACTTATTTGTGAGGACTTGTCCTCTCTATTATTGGCTTGTTAAGATTTTGTTTAGCT
>NW_021461841.1:0-212 GCF_001605985.2 Dendrobium catenatum
ATCAAGACCAAAACCCGGAGAGTCATTGAGAAAAATCACATCAATACCACTAGTACATCAAGAAGATCTTATATCAAACTTAAGAGATCTTGCTAATAATATGGACGATCAAATTACAAATGAGAGTGAGTTACAGTTAGAGAAAGTATATTTTAACATAGAGAAAAAATAATAGAGAATATGATAGTGGTGAAGATGTGTCATCATATGAA
>NW_021461842.1:0-909 GCF_001605985.2 Dendrobium catenatum
TGCTCAATTCAGGCTCATTACTTTGAGGTTTAGAATTTTTACCCTCCTGATCACTATCCGAATATAAAGTGAGATCAAACTTTGGAGGAAGATTAGATTTTTTGTAGTCAGAAGCAATTCTGTCACCCCTCTTTCTTGATTCTTCATCGGAACTTGATTCAAGTTCGATGTACATCGGGGTACTCCTTCTTTCAATTGAAACACGGCCTCGGCCACGTGCTCTTTAGGCCATCCTCCCACCTCTTTGAGGAAAATTATTTGGAGTCCTAAAGACTACGTGCTCGACGTCGTCTTCACTACTTGAATTTTGTTCTTTTGTACTCTTGATTTTTTCTTTTCTCGGCTCTTGAATTGCTTTTGAACTATGATTTTCCACTTTTTCTTCCTTAACATTAAGCTCTACCTTAGATTTGGTAGTGGACCCTTTGGGAACATAATATGCAGCATCCTCATAGATCCCAATCTCGTGAATAGAGAATAGTTACAAATCACCCTTGATTTCAAACTCAATGCCACCTCGTTGGTACTTGATGCATTGATGTAGGGTGGAAGGAACCATCCTATACTCATGGATCCAAGGCCTACTCAGGAGTGCATTAAAGGATGTCGCTGAATCAATTATATGAAATTTCGCTTCAATTTTCAACTCTCTTATCTCTAGAAGAAGTGTGATCGAACCTAAAGCCTTCTCGCCTTTTTTGTTGAACCCGCGAAGCACTAACCTGTCAGTTGAGAGTTTGCTAGTATCAATTATAAGGTATGCGAGAGTCTTTATGTTCATCACGTTGATCGATGAACCCGGATCAATAAGAACTCTTGATAATTTAAACGTTCCCACATTTACAGTGATGTAAAGCGGGCGATTGTGGTCGGCAGTTCCAAGGAGTAGATCTTCGTCGGAGAAGGTAA
>NW_021461843.1:0-313 GCF_001605985.2 Dendrobium catenatum
AGTTCGGGCTTGTTTGTCAGAATCGAGCTCAAGCTCGGCTCGAAGCTCGTCGAGCTTCTTGGACACCTGTTCGAGCTCAAGCTCGTTTAAAAAATGCACGTCTGAACTCGGTTCGAGTTCTTATTCGAGCTCGTTTGTCAAGCTGCTTGTCAAGCAGCTCGTTAAATCAATCAAACAACTCGCTTTACATCCGCCCTGAAAACCCACCCAACACCCCGCCAACTGCCCGCTTTGCACCAAGATGCTACATGAGTTTGCTTTTATAAAGCATAATAATTCTTTTACAAGTGATGTGGGACTAAACCGCATATAT
>NW_021461844.1:0-946 GCF_001605985.2 Dendrobium catenatum
AATTTGGCTATTCTTCTTTTTGATAGGGATGATATTGCTGATCCAATCAGTATATTTTTCTTCAAAAATGAAGCATGCCTCTATGAGCTTCTTGGTTTCGATAATCACTTATTCCTTAATCTCCAATCTCATTCTCCTTAGAGCTTGCTTAAGGGGTGCCAAATCTAGTTTGATGGCCATTATGTGAACTGCTATATTAGGGGAAAATTCGAACATCTAAACATATGTCTAGGTAAGAATTCACATAGAAGCACTTTCATTTCTTCTATTTTCTCATCGGGTAGAAGAGAACTGATGAAAGTTGGGCGAGGGTCCTCCTTAATTCCTAAGTTAACTTGTTTTAACTCTTCCATAGTGGCTGCATGCCCACCATCTTCTAATTATTCTAGTGTAAGATTGGCTTCTATGAGTTGATTATCAAAGATATCAACTTTGTACATATCCTCCTCATCATCGTTATCAGATTTGATTTCCTCGCATGTGATTGCTCGACAAATCTCCTTCCGGAGGTATTTTCGCTTGATGAATCTGATACCTTTATATACAGCTATATCCTTCAATCTTAATGGACACATATTCCTTCCAAACCAGAAGCTCATGCATGTACAAAGTTGTCGTTTGGTTGTTAGAATTTTAATTTACTTTCATAGCATTCTTTGAATACCTTTGGTATTAAACATATGTAGTCTCATAGGTAGTAACTCTTAATAATCGAAGAGCATTAAACATAAATCATGATTCTCTTCTTTGCGCTTTCCCATGGAATATAATATGTTCCCTGGTGTAGTCTCTTTTTTAAGAGGAGGCAGACAATAGGTGGTGAGTTCTTCAACCTTATATATCTCACATGAAATAATTTCTTTGAAGTGTTGTAGGGGAATACGCGTGACTATGAGTATGCTATCTGAGATCGATAGACTGCTTATTCTTCTGAAGAATACACCAT
>NW_021461845.1:0-811 GCF_001605985.2 Dendrobium catenatum
TTGACATTTTGATGCGACGAGAGCTAGTGGCTCCTGGTGTAGTTGGGGATAAGTTCTTAGATATTTTGTGCCTCGGGAATGAACCATTGTCAATTAAGTCGTCTGTCGTGGGTAAATGTCTCGTCCTAATTCAAGTTTTTTCAGATGTTAAGTATTGAATCAACAGTCTCCCTACTGGGCCTGTTCGACAAGTGCCATGTACTCATAGGTCAGATACAGTTTTTAGACGAAAAAGCAGTATGGTAGTTTGAGTGGTGCGAGAGTTATAATGCTAGGCTATAGTAATATTTTAGGTTTACTTTCGCTTGGTTTCCTCATTCTAAATACATTTTATACCGGATTTTAGTTCTTTAATATTGGGGTAGTCTAGTAGAGATGGAAAATATTGTTTCACTATGTCGAAATGCCTTCATGATCATTCATAGCTGACTTAATACTTAACCAATATAGGTTTTTAGCTTTCTAATATCTCCCACTAATACATTGACGTATGAAAAGTATTCTTTAAATTCTTTAAATTTTCAATCATATCTATCCCAACCACCTTCCTTGTGGTATTATCTCCAAGTGTAACCTTACCTCCACTCCTGGCTTCTAGCGTTATGAATTGAGTAGTATCTCCAGTCATGTGCTTTGAACATCCGCAGCCCAGACCTAAGGTCAACGATGTAAGGTCTTCGAACTAAAATCATCACACCATGATCTAAGATCAACTGCATGGGGTTTTCGAATTTCATTTCATCCAGCCAAGATCTATGATCAATGACATGGGGGCTTTAAATTTTAAACCATCACGATTGGACCAAAGGTA
>NW_021461846.1:0-301 GCF_001605985.2 Dendrobium catenatum
TCTGAGGAGAGAGAAAGAGAAAGGAAAAGAGAGGAAAGCCGGATTTCGGAGGCCGCGGAGCGCTTTTCGTTCGACGCCGCTGTTGGGAAAAGTGTAGATCTCGCGGTAAGGACTCCGAATCCTATTTTTGTTTTAAGAGATATTGATTTTTGATCGAGTTGTGACCTGTTTTGTATTTTCGTAGTCAAATTTTGGACCCGATTTTGTATTGACACAACTTTCACCGCACAACTTTTAGAATGTTATAGATATGAATATTGTGCAAGATTTGAGTATTTTCTACGATGATTTTACCGGTCGG
>NW_021461847.1:0-401 GCF_001605985.2 Dendrobium catenatum
GAAAAGCTCCTTCACACTGATCACTCCATTCAAATTTCACTGCTTTCTAGGTTAATCTGGATAATGGCACTGCTATCTGTGAGAACCCCTCTACAAATCTCCTGTAATAACCAACAAGTCCAAGAAAACTCCTCACCTCTGAAACAGTCGTTGGCTTTGGCCAATCTGATATAGCTTGAATTTTATTTTGATCAACTGAAATTCCTTCTCCACTAATCACATGCCTCAGAAAATTTACACTGCTCAGCCAAAATTCACATTTTGAAAATTTGGCATATAACTTGTTCTCCTTTAATGTTTGCAACACTGCTTGTAGATGACTGGAGTGGCTTTCTTTATCACTTGAATAAATTAGAATGTCATCAATAAATACAATCATAAATATATCCAGAAATGATTTA
>NW_021461848.1:0-243 GCF_001605985.2 Dendrobium catenatum
ACCCAATTTTGAATTTTCTCCTGTCGCTGAACTTTTGTCTTGCAGGACTTTCGGCGGACTTCTACTCGTCGTCGGACTTATGCCCTTCGACGAACTTTCAACGGTCTTCTGCCCGAGGCCGTACTTCTACTCGACGTCGGACTTCTCCTTATCGTCGAACTTCTGCTCGTCAGCAGACTTCTACTCGTCGTCGGACTTATGCCCTTCGACGAACTTTCAACGGTCTTCTGCCCGAGGCCGTAC
>NW_021461849.1:0-363 GCF_001605985.2 Dendrobium catenatum
GTCCAAAGCTTGGACTCCAAAGAAAAAAAAGGACACCGCTTAAGGGAGTAGCCCTTTTTTTATTTGGAGATCCAAATTTGGATCATTTCTTTCCTACCCAAAGAGAAAAGCGCGGCCTTCCCCTCAAGGAAAGTGTCCTCTTATCCATTTGGGAAGCCTACTACAAAGAATTCAAGAAGCTTGAAGGAGATGAACCCAAAGGAGAATAAGATTGAAGACTTGAAGACAATGAGTATCCCATTCAAAAGCACTTGTGCCTCAAATAGGTTTAGAATTCGGGTTATTGTCAGTGGTGCCCTGCCACTTTACTTTCTCCAAAATTCTGGTTTGTAATAAGCAAGACAACTTTGCCTATGGACATTT
>NW_021461850.1:0-240 GCF_001605985.2 Dendrobium catenatum
AGGGCTTAACATCCCGAACGAACTTTCAGTGAAGAGAAGAAGAAACACCCTCGCTCGGCCGTAGGCCCCGAAACAGCGAGGTTCCTACCCGACCATAGGTCTGTCGGTAGAAGAACAGTCACCCGACCATAGGTCTGCCGGTGAAAAAGAAAGAAAACACCCTCGCTCGGCCATAGGCCCCGAAACAGTGAGGTTCCTACCCAACCATAGGTCTGTCGGTAGAAGAAAGCGAAAACTCAA
>NW_021461851.1:0-915 GCF_001605985.2 Dendrobium catenatum
ATTATATATTTAAAAAATCAGAATTTAGCCTAATGCTGCGATGCTATTTTAAAAACTCAAAATTATAGAGAATAGAGCATTGCAATGTCACTATTTGACGTATGGTACTGTAACAATGTTAAGGCACTCGAACAACCAGTGTTGACGAGTTCAAATGTTATATTTTAATTTTTTCTAAAATATCCTTCAGACCCTTGAGACTCATTCTAGAGCAAAAATAATCATTTTCAAACATTAAAAGACTTTCAAATATATGAAAATGAGTTCTATATAATTTCAAACCTAACATTTTTAATTTCAAATATTTACTTTTTACATTTTTGAGTTCTTACACACTGCACAGGCAATGTGGATTATTTTGATTGGAGTCCAGACAACATCCGGACTAGGAGTGTAAACGAGTAAAGTCAGCTCATGAGCTCAACTTCATAACGTGCTCCTGAGTCGAGCTTATCGAGCTTCGAGCTCGAGTTCGAGCAATTCTTTGAGCTCGTGAAATAATCGAGCTTGAGTTCGATCAAATTATAGCTCGGCTCGATGGTCCATCAAGTAGCTCGATCTACATAAGCAGAAGCGAAATATCAGAACCCACTATACGAGTCGAATGAATAAGCAGGTGGGGTGACACAACTGAGTCAGAGATTTAATATTTTAGCATTTACACAAGGTCAAAAGTAAAAAAAATGCACGACCGCACACTATTAGCGAAGATCGAAGGGTGAACCTAGTGGTGACACACAACTCCATCTCTCATTTTGTTAAAGTGTGGAAGGGCGTAGATTTCATTTGTAGTGCTAGACTAGGACTTCATTTGAGATAGCTTTTTAATCGCTTTATAAAGCAGATTTCTAATATAAATTTTCTAATTCAAAAAAAAAATTGTGCTATAAACTTTCTTTATAAAGCAGGAAGAAA
>NW_021461852.1:0-1322 GCF_001605985.2 Dendrobium catenatum
CATTTTGGGAAAATTACATTCATATTATTTAAATTTATAGTATATATAAAAAATAATATTATTTTTAAATTTATTGACATATCATCAAAAAATTATCTTGATCGGGCACGAATCTTGAGGCAAAATCAAGCTGGAAACTTCAAAAATTTAATCTGGGATCACCTTAACTCCGATTTCAGTAAACTTACATTCAAACTGAACATCTCGGAAATACGAACCCAACGACACCAAATTCGACTCAATCCGAGACCAAATGAGTCCAAATCAAAGACCTGAAGCGTTGTTGAAAAGTTCGAACTACAATTTGAGTTACCAAATGGTTTCCAAACATAACGTTATTATAGTCGAATCGAGCGGCTCGATGAGACAAATCTAACGAGCCCAAGATCGCTAAATTATGACATTGTTAAGACCTTTAAATGTCTGATAAACGGTCCACATGAAAGGATCCAATATCGGCCATCCATACGAACCATTCCACCTTTACCCTTGATCCTCCTATTTACGGGTCATGTCATCCTCAAAAAACTATAAATAGCTCCTCATTTCTCTTGAGAGGGGATCCAAGCAAGAAGAAGAAGAGAAGAAGGAGAAGGGAAGAGAGGAAGAATATGAGGGAAGAAACTCCTTGACCACCGACGTCGGAATTCTGCTTGACTTCCAAACGATGCTGGAATTTTGCTCGACTTTCAAATAAAATCAGAATTTTTCCCAATCTCCAAGTGACGCTGGAACGCTGCCTGACATTATAACTTGATTTCAATCCAGATGTGATTCGTTGTAAACTAATCATCCAAACTTTTACGGATGAGTCAGTCTCTTGTATCTCAAGCAAACACTAGTGGAACTTTTTCACCTGGGCGTGGCCCCGTGATTTTTTCCTTTTCCAGGGTTTTCCATGTAAAAATTTTGGTGTTCTTTCATCTTTTGTTTGAGTGCTGAGTATTTGTGCAATGCTAAGACAAATACTTTCTGACTCTATCGCAGCGTATATTCTAGCCCACAATAGTTTGGCGCCATATGTGGGAAGCATTATCGCACAATTTCAAGTGTTACTATGATGGTCAACAGACTTAGCAATCGTATATTGGGAGCCTCTCGCTCCAACTCATACTAATCAAGGAATCCTTCCATGAACCAGGGCCGCCAGGAATCCGCCTCTTTTTATCCGTAGGGGGCATAATGCTATTGGAGAAGGAACTTTATGTTGCGGATCTATGGTTCATGATTTTGATGATAGCAAACATTTCCTTTTCTATACGATTGCCTTATGTACTAACATTTAAGGACCACACAATCAAGACTGCAATTCAGAACCAGCT
>NW_021461853.1:0-214 GCF_001605985.2 Dendrobium catenatum
GGTATTTCGGTTTCCAAATGTAGCCATCTACGTTAATCAAAAAGTAGTTTAAACTTACGATTTTGAAATAAATCTTTGATACCACTTGTTGAGTCTAGTGAATAGGTTGTTAAAACAAAGTTAATGTCCCAAGGCTACCAAGAGGGGGGTGAATTGGTATTTTAAAACTTATCCTTTTTTTTTATCATTTAAACCGAAAGTAAACTTTTATGAA
>NW_021461854.1:0-395 GCF_001605985.2 Dendrobium catenatum
TGAACATCCAGATCGTACCTAACCTAAGGGTAATCTGGTCGTCAAACACATCAATCTATCCATAGAGTGCAGAAAAGTAAGCAGACACAGCAAAGCAATTTCATCCATAACATGTAGTGAAAATCACGAAAAATCCGGCACACAGCAGTAAAGTAAACACCGGCCTAACCTGGATCTAGAGTTGGTTGTCATAGCACATCATCTAAAGTGTGTGTAGAAGGTCGTCTGGCAGGGGTAGATCCTAAGGTGGGTGATTAGTTAAAGTTATCTAAAGTTTTGGATTTGTTAAGGCCTAAAAGGGAGATTTAAGTTAAACTTTAAATATTAATAAATTAGGGATTTTAGTTAAATGTATTTTAAGAGTTAATTGATTGCTACCTTTGTTTCACACTGAG
>NW_021461855.1:0-224 GCF_001605985.2 Dendrobium catenatum
CTCTTATACCTGTAGAGAGCCATAAAATGTATTTAAGCTGATTGGTTGCTTTCAATAGATTTATTATTGCTTTCATTAGATGTGCTACTGAAGATCAATGCAAAGCTTAGGTCATAGGTGTCTTAAATTCACAATTACAAATTTAAAATACATATGCTATTGCTTGATGAAATTGACTTCAATTCTGATGATCTTCAACAGCATATTTATAATGATATATATAT
>NW_021461856.1:0-414 GCF_001605985.2 Dendrobium catenatum
CCTACTTAAATCTCCAATCTCTCCCCTCTCTACATGGTCGCCCCCCCTCTTTGTGCTTCCCATTAATTGCACAATTATTTCCCCTCCCTATTTTGAAATTTAAACTTTAATTTCAAAATAAATCCCTCCAATTTCACTTAAAACTGAAAATTATTTCAGTTTTCACAAACCCTAGCCCACCTATGTTGTCGCCGGCCCCTATTCTCCCTCTCCCATTGAATGAGACATAATTCCCCTTTAATTTGGGAATTCAAAATTTAAATCTCAAATATTTTCCCTCTCTTATCCCTTAAACTGAAACTAATTTCAGTTTTTTTTTCTAATTAACCCTCACCCTCTCTCCCTATCTCTACCGCCGGCCTCTCCTTCCCCCTCCTAACCCGCCGACCGCCCTCCTCCCTCTTTTCTTCCCAT
>NW_021461857.1:0-240 GCF_001605985.2 Dendrobium catenatum
CCGACTTTGGACATTGGTGTTGAGTCACCGGTGATTCACATCTGGATCTCCTTTCCTCGTCTTCGTCCCCACTTTTTTTCGCCTCGGATTCTATCTGGCCTTGGTGGTTTGTTTAGGAGACCTCTTAAAATCGATGAAGCTACGGCTATTGGTTCCCGTCCGTCTATTGCTCGTGTGCTTGTTGAGTTAGACATTACGAAATTTTATCCTAAGCTTGTTTGGTTAGGGTCGGAAAAACAG
>NW_021461858.1:0-216 GCF_001605985.2 Dendrobium catenatum
TTTTATATCAAATATGATCCCTTAAACTCAAATGCTACATCCCTGCATGTGCTCCGACAGAATTATTAAAGTAACAAACATAAATGATCGAGAATGCTGCGCAGGGTCAAATACTACAACCCGCATGTGCTCCGATCGTCAAATATAAATGTCAAATCCAACGATCCGAGAATGCTGCGCGGGTTAAATATTCAAGTTTCATCCTCCTCCTCTAAA
>NW_021461859.1:0-260 GCF_001605985.2 Dendrobium catenatum
CAGTTCATATAGTACGATCAAAATATCAAAATTAAGCCGTTTTGATTGACTAATCACAAGATTAAATTAGGCAATACTTTAAATATCGTACAATATGATTAGAACAACTTTTTTAAATTCAATTTTTTATATAATTTAATGGACGACATGCTTTCTAATTATTTCAGATCGCTAGTAATATGTGGTGTTTGTACTGTATGATTAATTATATTTCAAAAATATTTTTTTTAGAAAAAAAAATATTTTTAATTAATTTATGT
>NW_021461860.1:0-227 GCF_001605985.2 Dendrobium catenatum
GTTTTCATATAATAATTGGGATTATTAAGATTGTAAGAGTTGTTAACACCACCACACATCTTGTTAAGTTTTAGGTTTCGTTTGTTTTTTGTATTAGGAAACTGCTTTAAGAAGCAATAAGAAAGCCGTCCCAAACTAAGTCTTAATTTATAAATCTTGAAAACAATATTTGAACCCTGTGTTTGGACTTAGGAGTTAACCAAATTTAATAGTTATACTGAGTAATT
>NW_021461861.1:0-238 GCF_001605985.2 Dendrobium catenatum
TTTGACCTACTAGATCAAATTGGCCACAAGGCTAATAATTGATATTACATATAAAATTTATAATATTTAAGTACATTGAGATTGTTGCTAGAGATTTTAGGTTTGAAAATAGAGTAAATTGCTTGAGCTAAAACTTTTTGATAGTTGATTTTGGCATATTCAAGTTGCATACTGCAAAAAAAAATTCATAGCTCACGTTAGGAAACTAACAAAATATTTAAATGATCTCAATGGAGGA
>NW_021461862.1:0-255 GCF_001605985.2 Dendrobium catenatum
ATGGATAATATTGACATTATCGCCCTCAATGATCAACTCCTTGCATTCCAACATCCAACTCTTAAGGAACTCCTTCACCGTAATAACTGCTTCCATTTCAAGCTGGGCCACATCCCAATGGATTTTCTTCTTCCCAAATGCACTGATCAAACGGCCTTTATGATCCTGAAAAACACCACCAATACCACCAAAATTGGAGCTAAGCAAAGATGCATCTGAGTTAATCTTAATCCAATCTTTCGGTGGAGGGCACCA
>NW_021461863.1:0-373 GCF_001605985.2 Dendrobium catenatum
CATATTAATTTATATTTTTAATTATTAATTTAATTTATATTTATCTTCTTCACACTTAAATCTTTAAATGCCATATTTAACATTTATCATCTCAAATAATTTTTCAGAATTTATTAATCTTAAAATTTAGTAAATCCAAATTTATAAGATTCTGAAAATCCCATTAAAATTAAATCCAATCAAATATCAAATAGCCGTTAGCGGATTTATTCGGATTTACGGGCGGATTTATTACGTGATCTAAAAAATCTGTTTAGCTGGATTTTACCTTAAATCCTGCATTAAATTTCTAGGCAAACCCGATGCCAAACGGCTCCTTACCTTAGGCTAGGTTTGCTTTTCTTCTTCGCCACTTCTTCATTGATGCTTCTGC
>NW_021461864.1:0-230 GCF_001605985.2 Dendrobium catenatum
TAATTTGCAAACATAGTTGGGTTGTTGTGGATCCTCGAAGTCAGCGGTTGACGCATGTAGATATCATCCAGTAGATCGCCATGTAGGAAAGCATTGGAGACATCTAACTAGAGCATTGGCCATTGGCGGTTAACAGCAAGAGTGAGGAGCGTGCAGATTGTAGGCATCTTTGCGACCGGATTGAAGGTTTCTATGTAGTTCTCGCTGAACATTTGGTCATATCCTAAAGC
>NW_021461865.1:0-322 GCF_001605985.2 Dendrobium catenatum
GTGTCTCTTATGAATGCTACACCCTCTCACTTATCTGATTGCGTGCCGTATTTTCATACAATAGTAAGACGATAAACTTTATATTTCTCTACCGTCGCGAATACTCTTGGACGCAACTGTTTGACGCCGTATGTTGGAACGTGGTTCCCGACTGGGGGGCAACTTTTGCTCCAATCTCAAAAGTTCACTCTTATCAATTTTTTGACATCAGTCATTGTTGCATGAGATGCAGACTGGGGGGCAAGTTTGACCCCAATTCTGGTCAAAAAGGTCATCCGATGCTTTCTATATCAAGATGATATTTCAGGAAAAACCCAGCGAC
>NW_021461866.1:0-237 GCF_001605985.2 Dendrobium catenatum
GACATATGAACATTGCATATTGACATGTGATTGATTCCATTGTTTGTTTTGTATGGATTCCGACAAGTTTTGATTTTGATTTTGATTTGATTTGATTTGGATTTGAAATTTGATTGGACGAATTTGCTTTGTATCGATTTTGCATTCGATCCCTTAAGGGAAATGTCGAGAAAGACATTTTTTTTTAGGTGGGTAGATTGTAAAACCCTTCAAAAAGCTGATTTTTTTAGTGCAGTT
>NW_021461867.1:0-566 GCF_001605985.2 Dendrobium catenatum
ATAAATCATCTCCTATTTTCTTAAGGAATATGGTGGTATCTACACTACTCCTAACAAATAATCTATCAACGAGAAATTTACTAAACCTTTTATAACATACCCTAGGTACTTGCTTCAACCCATATAAAGCCTATTTTAGTTTGTACACATGGTTGGGAAAAAATGAATTTTAAAATTTAGGGGTGTTTTTTTATAAAGATATCTTCCTTGATAGCCCTATTTAAAAAGGCACTTTTTACACCAATCTAATATAACTTGAAGCCTCTACATCATACAAAATCTAATAGTAATCTGATAGCCTCAAATCTAGCTATAGGGGCAAAAGTTCTTCTCAAAATAAATACCTTCAATGTGATTCTACCACTTAGTAACTAACCTAGCCTTATTCTTGACCACTACTCTAGAATTAGTAATCTTATTTTTGAATATCCTCTTCATTCCTACTACACTCTGGTCTTTAGGTATACTAACCAACTCCCACATATTATTCCTAACAAATTGATTTATCTCTTCTTGCATAGTTAGGACTCATTGTTGACCTCATAATTCGAGGTCAATTTCCCCGG
>NW_021461868.1:0-545 GCF_001605985.2 Dendrobium catenatum
TATTGTGCATCGTCCTGGACGATACACCTAATCGGCCTGGATGATATGCTTTTTCAACGGTCGTCTAGCTTGACTCCTCGGGACAATTTCTTGTGTCTAATCGGCCTGGTCGATGTCTGATCGGCCCGACCGATCAGACCGCCTTTTTGACTAATTGGCCTGTACGCAATTATTGTACCATATCGTCCTGGACGATTCTGCGATCGGCTTGGACGATATGGCCGTTTCTTTAAATTCAGGCCGTTCAAGCCATGTTCTCCACTTCACATCCCTTCACCTCTTGTGTTTCCTTGCTAACTTCTTACTATGGCTGGTGGAAAATGAGTTCGACAGGCTTCTGAAAGTTCCTCGAGGTCCACTCTGGACCCACGATTCAGGGAGGCAGAGGATCAAGCTGCCTATCATCGGTATAAGGAATATGGGATAACTGTCTCCAGAATCATCAATCCTACCCACATTTCGTATCCGGTAATGGATCTTTTCGCTAACACCTCCCTTTTATACTACGGACTTAATTTTTCGATACATTGATCACTTAACCACAA
>NW_021461869.1:0-249 GCF_001605985.2 Dendrobium catenatum
TGAAGAAAGAGTTTTTATTATAAGAGATTTAAATGGACATGTTGGTAGAGAGGTAGATGTTTTTAAAAGCATTCATGGTGGCCCATAGCTGTCAATGGTGCACAGTGTGGCGCGGCGCACCTACGGCGCCTGTGTTTAAAATAGTGCGCGCTATTTGCGCCACATGTGAGCCATGGCGCATTGCGCACGAATCAAAATAGCGCGCAAAATTGTTTTTAAATTTCGGTATACTTATGAATATTTTTTATA
>NW_021461870.1:0-356 GCF_001605985.2 Dendrobium catenatum
CTTCCAGGGCAGTCGACGGGTAAGTGCTTTACCTCTCCTCCTCTCTCCCTCTCTCTCTGAATCGAGTGGATCGGACGGGTGAGGAGAAGGGGTCGACGGGCTCAGGGAAGTTGGATGTCGGGCTAGAGAGGGAGATCGGCCGTGGCTTCGACGTCAGCTGAGATGGAGGTGAGGGTTCGACAGTGGAAGCAGGGAGCGACAAATGGAAGGGGTCGGGAACAGAGAAAGCTCGGGCAAGGGCAGAGGAGGGAGGAGTCGAACGAGAGAGGTCGGACGTCGGCCTGGAGATCGGGACAGGAAATCGGGGCTGGAGAAGTCGAGCGGAAGCAGCAGCGAATGGCTTCGTTTGGGTCGGT
>NW_021461871.1:0-284 GCF_001605985.2 Dendrobium catenatum
GTGTCACTCATAGCTTGGTGGTTGTAATTTTTTACTTTTTTCACTTTTTAAACTTCTAATGTGTTCTAATTTCATTTTTTTTTAATTCCTGTAGAAAATGTGTTCTCATCATTGATAGGTTTACAATTTTCATGATATCTAATTCCCAAGTCTTTGGAGGCTGAGAGTAGTAAGCATCGTCTTATTCATGTTTCACTGAAGGGAACACTCGGTGACCGTGTTAGTGGTTTTTGTGAGGATATGGACATCCAACTTTAGTTGGAAGATATAAAGGTTTATTTTGT
>NW_021461872.1:0-251 GCF_001605985.2 Dendrobium catenatum
AGTGCTGCCATAAATAGAAGCAACAATCCAATTTTCTTTGCCGTGTACCTCCAAGTTACCCAAGATCATTTGAGACGTTGCTTCAATAATCGAAAAAACTACTAAGTCATTCCTCCATAACACCATTATCCCACCAGATAAGCTAGCCGCAGGAACAGCTAACAAACTCCAATTTGTGCCCAGAAACTTCAACAGTTGATTATTATCTTGAGAGTTGATTTTTGTCTCCAATAAACCAATAAAGAACACCC
>NW_021461873.1:0-210 GCF_001605985.2 Dendrobium catenatum
AGGGTGAAGCAGAAAGATGGTGGAGAGGACAGCAACTAGAGAAATTCAGAGGTAGATCAGATGAACAAATCATGTGGGAAGAATTTGAGCAAGTCTTCAGAGAGTGGTATGTTCCTCCATCAGCTAGACAGGCAATGCAAGAAAGTTTTGTGAACCTTAAGCAGAGAGCAAAAACTATTATACAATATGAAGCAGAATTTACAGCTCTTT
>NW_021461874.1:0-984 GCF_001605985.2 Dendrobium catenatum
GGTTCCTTCGTTTCCCGTGGCCGTGGCTCTTTGGTTCGTGCGGTTCTTTCGTCTCCCGTGGTTGTCTCCTTGGTTCCTAGTTTGGGTGTTAAACCGTGAGCATGGGGGGAGATTCCTATGCTTTTTAATGCTTAGTTTTATGTGTGTGTCCTTTTGTATTCCCCTTTCATACCTATAAATATGAGGGGTTATGTATTGTTTGAAATAGTTAAAGTTGAATGAAATGTTATTTTTGGAAAAGTTTTAACCTGCGGGTTGACTTTGGAAATCCTGCGGGCTCTTTCCACCCTTCTTTCTCATCCCCTCCATAAATCCTGCGGGCTCTTTCCAACCTTTCTTCTCGGGCTTCTAACCTCTTTCGTCTCTCCGCAAGTGCCACTCCATCTGTATCTTTCTTCTAAGTGCAGCAACTTTAGGGTGTAGTCATTTTATTTCGAGTCGAGTTTGTGTTTTTTAATTTCTTTTACTTCTTTAATTTGAAATGTAAGAGTTTGTTCGTCCATTTTCTCGTCCTTAGTCGTTTTCGTCTGTAGAAGTCCGTCGTGTCCTTTGTAATCAAGAGATATAGGGTCCCCTATATTTTTTGGTCGCATCATTTTGGTATCAGAGCAAGTTAGGAAGTCCTAGGTTTGTCAATTTGTAGTTTGTCAAATTTATTTTGGTTGTCAAGTTTGTCAAAGTTTAGTTGAAGATGTCAAGTCAGAGTTTGTCGAGTTTGTCAAAGCGTTTATTTGTGAGTCTAAGTTTAGGTTGAGTCTTTCTTTGAGTCTTGTAATTTTTGAGTCTTTTTTGAGTCTGTCAAAAAAAATGAAAAAAGAAAAAAAAATTTGAAGAAAGCAAGGCAGAAGACATTGATGAATCTATGGATAGATGGATCCCGACAAAATCAAAAAATCCACTGGAGTATGAATTATACAAGCTTCAAGTATGGATGCACATACGTACAAAAAGGTACTTCAAGAAGAAGCAGCGCTTACAAGATAA
>NW_021461875.1:0-347 GCF_001605985.2 Dendrobium catenatum
GCCTATAATTGGAGGGTGTGAAAGGATGAAGGTTCTTTGCCTACACTTTGAGGGTGTAAAAGGATGAAGGTTCTCTGCCTATACTTAGAGGGTATAAAAGGACGATGGTTCTCTGCCACATCGGGGATTGGTGGAAGAGAGTTTTGTAAAGGCTTCTCCACCTTGCTGTGGAGGCTAAAGGAGAGTCACTTTGGTAATAGTGTAATACCTGAAGTGGGAGGCTTCATAGAGTGGATAGAGGACATGTTTGACCGAACCACTATAAACCTTTGTGTCTTTTATTTTTCCAGCTGCTTTTTTTTCTGCAAGTCTTTTATTCTATCATTGAAAAGTTTTATTTTAAAAAC
>NW_021461876.1:0-200 GCF_001605985.2 Dendrobium catenatum
CAAAATCTCAAACTCGGGGTCATGGGTTGCAACATTTTACATAAATACTCCAAATTAGACTGCCACCCAATCTTTTTGTCATTTGATATTCGTGCCTCTTGAGAGAATAGCCAAGGTGAGAGTGGAAGAGAGCATTCAAAGAAGGATTCCTACCATTGGAGCAAGAAGGCTTCACTTGGATTACTAAGGTAAGTGTCTCT
>NW_021461877.1:0-238 GCF_001605985.2 Dendrobium catenatum
ATGGGATCTCTTGGCGTGGTCAATATAATCTCTTACCATGGTCGGCTAATAATATCCTATTATTTTAATTTTAGCAGTCATCTTGAGACCCAACTGATGTGCTCCACAAAATCCTTTGTAGACTTTCTACTACCACTGTATCAGCTTCCTTGGTCCATAACCATCTCAGCTATATTTGATCAAAAGATCGTCGATACATCATATTGTTGACAAATGCGTATCGTAATTCCCTTTTTCG
>NW_021461878.1:0-968 GCF_001605985.2 Dendrobium catenatum
CATCGACCCCTGTTTGTTCATATCCTTTATCGTTGTACGCTTCGCAGATATGTCGGGGGATCCAAGGGGGCAACACCCCCTGACATAGGGTTTGACCTGCAAGGTTGAGGGGCAGCGCCTCGAAACAAATTTTGGTTGTAAAGATATTTTTGAATTATCTTTATTATTTCTCTTTGTATTTGTTTCATTATTCCCTAACAACAACACCTCTATACAATGTGATTATTTACTGGGGGCAATTGCCTAAAGACCAAAGTATTTTAAAACTTTTAGGGGAACAATTGCCTAAAAACCCTTATAGTAACACCTCTACACAATGTGTATAATTCTGCTAGGGGGGCAACCGTCTAAAGATCATAGTATTTTAATTTTTTTAGGGTGAACAATTGCCTAAAAACTCCTATAATAAAGAGTAAAAAAAAAGATGGAGGGGAACAAATTACCTAAATATCCAAATCAGAGAGGAATAGTAAGGGAACGAGGTCTCACAGCAATTGCCTAAAAACCCTCATAATAACACCTCTACACAATGTATATAATTCTGCTAGGGGGGCAACCGTCTAAAGATCATAGTATTTTAATTTTTTTAGGGTGGACAATTGCCTAAAAACTCCTATAATAAAGAGTAAAAAAAAGATGGAGAAGGACAAATTATCTAAAAATTTATGTAGACGGGGGGCAATTAGGGCTACCGCCCGTGTAACCAAGCGTCCATGAAAATAAAATATACAATTTGGTACCAACGTTAAACAAGACAGCTTGAATCATTCATCCCATATTATTAAACCAATCATCTCTCGCCTAAACACACCTTAAAAGGCAATTAATAACATGGATCATTAACTTGATCCAATTACCGCATAATCAATCCTCTAGAAACCAAACTTCTACATCTTGCACATGAAAAAGGAAATAATTCCCCTATAAATCACTATCATTAATAACACATAAAATCAAATACATAGACG
>NW_021461879.1:0-251 GCF_001605985.2 Dendrobium catenatum
CGATACGATTAGTTGTACGTCATTTCCGTCGAATTACCGGCGCAAAATCCGTCGGAAACCTGTAGCATTAACAAAAAAAAATTGTCTTCCTAGCCAACAATCAAATTTCCACACCTTCAAACCTATACAAATATCTATCCACAACAGTTTATAACAATTCAACAGATGCATAAAAACATAAATACTCATTAAAAAAAACTGTTCAATAGTAACGACCAACTAAAAACATCACATATTGTTCAATATTACAT
>NW_021461880.1:0-298 GCF_001605985.2 Dendrobium catenatum
TGCACACCTCTTTGAGGAGAAGTGTCGGTGCATCATAGCCTGTGACTGACTGGGGAACGATGAAGCAAGAGTTGAAACGGAAATCTCTCCCTCCTTTCTACTACCCTAGACTTTTGGATCGTTGGAATAGATTGGCCCAAGGAAGCAAGCCAATAAAGGAATACATCTCGGCTTTTGATGATTTCATGATCCACTGTAACGGGGGAGAAACCACCACTCCTGCTCAACTTTTGTCGATGTTTAGAGCTGGACTAAGAGAAAATCTGCGGAATGAGCTTTTTGCCAGAGGAGTGAGCAC
>NW_021461881.1:0-2923 GCF_001605985.2 Dendrobium catenatum
AATTATGCTCTTCTTTTCAGGCTCCACTCATCAAATGCATGTGTTCTTCTCTAAAATTACAAGTTGTGAATTCTAAATTAACTAAGGTCATCTGCAGTTAATTCCTTCATCTTCTCTTCTTCTATGACTAACCTTTTTTAACCCAACAAAGTAGAAACAAAACTATTTCTGCTTTCAAGAACTTTTCGTTTATCTTTCTGCTAATCTTTATTTGCTATCTAGAGTAAATTTTCTATTGTCTGCTACTGCATTTCCTCTTATCGTTTGCTATTTTCCATTTGTTTTAGCATATTTATTTACCTCTCAGCTTGTGTTTTGATGCTGGGAATTTGCGTGAATGGACATAAAAAATGGTTGAAAAGCTCAAATCAGTGGCTGCAAATTCAGAATCATCCCAAATTTTCTTTGAATTTCATTTCATTTCCTTTACTTAAATCCAAACACAGACTTAGGTTATTGACTTGGAAACTAAATCTCCCTTCAATGTGTATAGTTTTGAATAATCTGTTGTGCAAACAATCGCAGCGGAAACAAAATCACACAACAAAATGACTCAAAACATGTCGATTTATATGGTTCGGCAAAGATGCCTATGTCCACGGGAATAGGATGACGATTTCACTATATTGGAGAACAATAGGAAATTACAACAGCGCTCAAGCTTTCTCTTATCTCATCTCTTACATTCAACAATAGCCTCAGGTCTCTATTTATAGATTTAAGCTAAAGTAAATTAGTAAAAAGCTTCCTAATATAATCTTAAACAAATTCCAATCAATTTTCTATTAATGCAATAATTAGAATGCATCGATCAAATTTCCAATCAAATCCTTAATTAATGCAATAATTAGATCTCCTAATTAATGTACCAATCAAATATAAAATCAAATCAACTTAATTAGAGAAATTATCTATTCCGTAATCAATTACAATAATGAGTCATTAAAAGCTTTCTAAATAAAAGCTTATTTCAAGTTGGAAATAATTTCAAATTAACAATTTTCACACCATCTTTCACTTCTGAAAGTGGAACATGACAAATTGGCTCCAATATTAAAATGATTGCACCCAGATGGTTGCCTACGTACCCCCCTCCCAAAGGATCAGATTGAGCGTAGTTCTTCAAACAAGTGGACAATCAATCATGAGTCATGCGCCACTGTCATGGTGCATTGTTTAAAATTGCACAATATGAGGCTCGCCTTGAGGCCCACCTTAGCGCAATTCCAATGAAAAATGCCTCAAGGCTTACGCCTCAAGCTTTTTTTATGAGGCTTATGCCTCAGCTTGGTTGAGACGCGCCTCGCCTTACTAGAGTGAGGCGTACGCCTCAACTGATTAATATTTTTTTATTAAAACTTGCATAAACCCTAAACTAAAGCCTCTAAGAAATCACGTCTTCATGCACCTTCAAACGCAACATCTTCCTCTCAATAGCCTCAACCTATTGCCACCGCCTTTGTCGTAGTCACCACGATCGTATCCACCGCCAAGAATCACTTGAAAGCTGCACACCACCACCACCACCTCTAAAATTTTTGGAGTATTATTCACATCTTTATGTTGAAGACAAATATTTATGAAAGAAAAATATTATTGAAATAAATGAAGAAGAAATAAATTGATAGGCATTGAACTACATAGGATGAGACAGGGGAGAGATCAATTTATTATGACAACGACTCAAATAAAGACCCCTCATTGATGACATTGCAGATGATTTCTGAGTTGTTGCCAATTCTGTCAGTTTTTTTTAGGAATTGAATGTGGATGAGTAGAGAACTAAGAAAGAATGAATTTGGAGATGAACTTAATGTTATAGGATACTTTTACGTAATTCTAATATTTTATGTTGTTTTGTTCTTGTAATATTTGGATTTCAATTCTGTTTAACACAATCTGTCACTTGTCACTTTACGTCTTGTGCAATTTATGTTTCATATGTATGCCAATTTGTTACTTCATAGTTCAAAAGAAAATTAATATGTTATTATTTAACATATTATTTGAGTATTATATAAAAAATCACTTTTAACATTTATTTTCAATTTACGCAAATTTTGAATTTTGAGGCTTACGCCTCAGAACACCTTGAGGCTTATGCCTCGCCTTACGGAAAAAAAAAAACACCTCAATACCTGATTACACAATTTTAAACCTTGTCGTGGTGACTGCATCTCTAAGTTGCATCAACTATAATCTTTATATACCTCATGATACTTTTCACAGCTTGTCATTGACTCTTTTATGTATTATGTGGAGAATCAAACAATTAAAATCAAAATATTTAAAAATAGAGATAAGATTAGAATCACTTACAGTGATCTGAGAAATTTATACAAAAAGGGCGAAGCGATCTTGCCGCTCTAAAAATCGGCCTTATCCCTTTCTCTCTGTTGTACTGCAATTCAAGCAAGGATTCAAATTTTTTAATTTTCAATTATTTTCATAAATTCGGATTGTTACAATCAAAGCTTGGCTCGATCTTGACTTCTTCAACCTGTGAACCATCGTATCGACAAGGTTGACTCTAATGCTAGGTAGCTGACTAGGTCCCATTAAGGGGAGTGGCAGGTTTGAGCTATTAGGAAGTTTTAGTTGTTATATGTGTAAATTAAGATGTTTAAAGTGGTATGCATATAAATCCCCTTTTTTTATTATTCCCAACTTTTTTAAGATATGAAAGTAAGTGGTCATAACTCTATGTAATGTCTGCCATTATTTTTAAAATCTTTTTTCTTGAACATCAAATTGTCTACTATTGCTCAATTGTGATACATTAAGGTAATTTAGTATGATACAACTAATAGCTTGTTATCCTCTTACATTCTTCTTCATAATGTTTGAAATTTATAGGGGATTGTTAAGAGGGAAACAAGTTTTACATCTCCGTGCTCTCCTAATGAAATAATGTCTAAGTTAG
>NW_021461882.1:0-264 GCF_001605985.2 Dendrobium catenatum
AGGCACCTAGGACTTGGTATGAGAGGTTGAGCACCTTTTTACTTAAAAGATCTTTTGAAAAATGAAGTGTGGATATAAATCCATTTTTGAAGAAATGTGAAAAGGATATACTCGTTGTTCAAATTTATGTGGATGATATCATTTTTAGATCTTAAAATAAAAATATTTGTTATGATTTTTTTAAAATAATGAGTGATGAATTTGAGATGAGTCTAATGGAAGATTTGAGTTACTTTCTAGGATTTAGCATTAAGCAAACTGAGG
>NW_021461883.1:0-331 GCF_001605985.2 Dendrobium catenatum
AATAGAAGTGATCAAAATGAGCTCATTAATGCAAGTTTCCAACATTATCGTCCAGGACGATAGGCATATCGTCTTGTACGATCAGTATAATTTCAGCTCATCAGCCCGGGACGATATGGGATGATCAGAAGAAAATTGGTTACATCATCTTGGACGATCTCACGATCGCCCTGGTCGATTAGTTTAAAACTGATTTCAATCGTCCTAATCATCGCCTTGGTTAGATGTTGTTCGATGTAAATCGTCCAGGCTATCGTCCCGGTCGATCCTATGATCGTCCCGGACTATCTGATCATATCAATCAGCCATTAATGATTTCCAAATACTAGGA
>NW_021461884.1:0-204 GCF_001605985.2 Dendrobium catenatum
GCTAATTCACTACTTTATAAGTTTTGAACTTGTTCAACTAACTATGAGTGCTTAATCCGTCTATTCTCAATAATATGTTATTTTGTCACTTGCACAATGGAATAGCTCATTTCCTGATTAATGAGCTTTTGATTTAAAATAGTAAGAATACTATTTTTTATCCACTATTTTGATCTATGCTAAGAAAATTTAAGAATTTTGTAA
>NW_021461885.1:0-531 GCF_001605985.2 Dendrobium catenatum
TTAATTCAAAATAATAAATATTTAATATTTGAAATTATTTAAAATATATATGGTATTTCAAATTAATATCAATTTCAAATTAAAGTATTTAATTTTATGAGCAGTTTGATATATTACATTAATTTTTTGGATTAGTATTTCATTTAATATAATTTATTACACTAAAACTAGCTTTAAAATCAATTTAAAATGAATTTAAATAAATAAATAAAAGAGCTGACGATGTCAGCCTAACAGAGGACACGCGGCGGCATCAGGAGCGTCAAATTTGTTCCACGGTAACGGGAGAGTGACGTGGCGCGATCTCAACTGCGGGCTAGAAATTGCGTTAATGGACAAGCATTAATGGCCAATGATTGCGCTACGACAATCATTAGCAATCATTACCGGATGCGGTGCTGCGACGGTGCGATCGACTTGTCTGAGTCAGCAAGGTTTCGTAACCGTTGGATCGTCCGCATTTTGATATGATGGTTGGGATTAAATCCCACATGTCAAACTCGATCGAGCGAGATCGAATGGCAAAAAATA
>NW_021461886.1:0-1015 GCF_001605985.2 Dendrobium catenatum
ACGAGGTTGAGGCCGTGCTTCATCAGAGAGGAGAACAGCACCTGTTTATATTTATTTGGAATCAGATTCCGACATTGAGTCCAAGGACCAAAGTGCTGCATTCTCCCTCAATTATAAAAATGCAAATACTTCTCCAAAATTTGATCTCACCTTAGAGGAGGATAGTGACATTGAGGAAAAAATTGTAAAAGTGAAAAGTGACGAGCTTGAATTAACAATGTACGAAAAGCTCAGTAGAAGGATTGAGGCCCATTCTCTGAACCCACTGTCAGCTGGCAGAATTGCAGGGTTAGAAGTTAAAGTGGCCCACAACTTGAACGGCGAAGTAAAGAAAGTCCAGAAATTCTTTCCTGGCTCCTCCTCCGCAAGGGATGAAAGAGATGTAACCCTTGAGGAGGAATATTTTAATGAATTAATGGAATTACCTTTCGACTACTTCCCTGTTTATGTGAAAAATACTTCTCTAAAGGTTCTATACCATACCGATGGACTAAGGGTCAGGCCAGATACCATGAAAATATTTGACAAACAAAAATTAAGGATAATCCTACAAGTGGTATCGGCTTTGGAACCGTTAGTTCATTCGATGACGATGAGTATTGCCTAATGATAACTTACCATCTTGAATTGCCAAATGTCCCTACAGATCCTTTATGTGCTTTTGATGGGTTATGTTTGGAGACTTTAGATGATCCCGATGACCTTCAAGTTCGGTATACACCCCCTGAATTAGAAGAAGAAATTAAATCGACAGTCGATGAATTAAAAGAAATTAACCTAGAAATCGATGATGACCCCCGTCCAATCTTTATAAGTGCTTTACTGAGCGAGGGTGAAACCAAAGATTTGATTCAACTTTTGTCTGAGTTTAGGGATTGCTTTTCCTGGACATACGATGAAATGCTAGGTGTACCTGCTGAGGTAGCAGTTCATAAACTTGGAGTTCGGCACGATGCCATTCCTGTCAAACAAGATCCTTGACGCATGCGCTTGGAAATCGAGCAACAAGTCATTT
>NW_021461887.1:0-361 GCF_001605985.2 Dendrobium catenatum
AAAGCAAATACTATTCACCTTGGAAGCCTCCGGTTGCTAGAGCCTCTAAATTCTGGAAAAGTATTTGTTCCACTGCATTTAAAATTAGGAATCATCTTTCTTTCAATATTAATCCTACTTCGAATTTTTCATTATGCTGGGATCCTTGGATAAAGGGGAAGACTTTATCTGAATTTATTCAGATAAATCAAAGGTGTTCGGGGTTATCTATTAATAGTTGTATTAGGGAAAAGGTTTGGGCTCTCCCAGACTTTATTCCCGCTAATATGAAACAGGTTATTTGTGCCATTGAGATTAAAGAGCAACCGGCTTTGGCTTGGGACGGCTCTTTTAACCCGAATTTTAAAAATTTTTTGAATTC
>NW_021461888.1:0-239 GCF_001605985.2 Dendrobium catenatum
CAAAAGAACTTTAGTCATTGAAGAAACCACACATGTTCTATTTGATGAATCTGAAAATTTGGAAGAGCCAAATGTTGTAGAAGAAGAGATTGAGGAAAACTCCCAAAAGATTGATAGATTAAATTTAAAAGAAAATGTGGAAGAAAATTTGGAAAGACAGAACCCTTTGCCTAGAGATTTAAGATTTTCTAAAAACCACCCGAGGGAATTGATTATAGGTGAACCTAGTGAGGGTGTTA
>NW_021461889.1:0-816 GCF_001605985.2 Dendrobium catenatum
GTCACATTAATACCTTTTGTCCCTATTACTAATCTTTATTTTGAGCAAAAAAATTTAAAGTTGTCCCTCAAATTTTTAACTATTATCGGGTTGAAAACTATAAATTATTACATACAGAGTCTGGACGTAGTTTTGTGCTACGTCCGGACTCCAATTAAATGAAGACACGTAATTTTAGCAAGGTCTGACGATCCGGCCCGTTTGTACACACACTATGTACAAGTTATACATAGTATGATTAAGATTATACATACACACTTTCTATAACTAATATATAGTATGTATACACATACTGTATATAAGTTGTACAATGTGTTGTACAATCTTATATATTATATATAACTTGTACACACTGTATGTACAAAGAAAAATTATACATATTTTAGGTTGGGCCGGATTATCGGGTTATGCTAGAAAAGAAAAATACACGTGTATCCATTTAATTTGAAATCGGAACGTAGGTCTAACTCCGCACGAAATAATTTTTTTGAAAACTGAATGGTCAGTCAGAATCTTCTTTTCTTCTTCTTTGAGGTTTTGGATGTGATCGTTTTGTAATCTACTTCTGTTTGCTTCTTTCTCTTTACTGTATTTATGTTGTTTGCTTTGAGAGATTATTATTTGTATTGTAGTTCTGTTCACTTTCTCTTGTCTCCTTAGCCTGTAAGAATGGCAATCTTTTGTAGGGCTGATGTTGATGTTGCTCATATAAAATACAAATGATAAGCTTTTAGCGTTCTAAAAATATTTAGTGGTCAGTGTTTGTAAATTGAGTTAGGCTTCTTTCGGGACGATTTTCTCGTTGCTTCTTAAAAA
>NW_021461890.1:0-284 GCF_001605985.2 Dendrobium catenatum
GTTCGAAATGATGGGAATATTATGTGCGCATTGCATGCGAGTAATGAGACAGTTAGACATTATTAATATTTCCATTAAATATTTACTCCCAAGATGGTCAGTCAATGCTAGAAAAGATTTATATTCAGGAGGTAAGATCCCAAGTGTTTGTAGTAATGCCTGCCAACTTATTTCGGTTGATAGCAACTTCATCTTCAGAAATTATGTATGCCGTTTTGCATATAAAATTAGTACAGAAGCTCAAGGTAATAAAGAGGCTGAGATCTGTGTCATAGAAGATTTGA
>NW_021461891.1:0-229 GCF_001605985.2 Dendrobium catenatum
ATGGTTCTAATATTGTTTCAAGCTAGTGACTGAATTTTCCAAGAGGTTTTATAGATGGTTTATGATGAGAAGGCACCAACGGAGTACAAATTGTAGGGTGAAAATGGTAAATTTGATTTTTATTATTATTAGCTCCCCTCAAGTTGATAATCTAGATTGAGATGCTTGAACTTATCATGTAGATAATAAAACTGAATATAGGGTACTCCTTTTGTGGAGATGTCAGAAG
>NW_021461892.1:0-597 GCF_001605985.2 Dendrobium catenatum
TTAGAATTCTTTCGATGGGATTTTTTCTTTCTTCATAGTAAAATAAATCAATAAATGCTTTAAATATTAAACTTTAGGTAGGAGCTGTATAAATGTTTTAGCAAGAACGATTGAAGATGATTTAAAATAATAACAATAAATGCTTTTTCTTATATTCCAGGTTACTTATTTCCCTTCTAATACCCTTTTTTGGAGAGTTGTTTGCAGGACTTCTTGGGCGTTGGGATTTTTGAGCTTCAATAAGTGTAACTCTCTCTCTACTTTTTATTTCCTTTGCATTGTCTTTTGTGTTTTCTATTTTTGCATGGAGTTTATACTGAACGTCTTAATCTTTCACTTCCGGTTTTTGGGTGATGTTGATCTTCAGCCCAGTTTTAATTTTCTGCTTCATTGTAATTTTAGAAAAAGGATCCACCGGCTCATAGATTTTCATTTTCTTTTTGACTGTAGCTCGTTTGAGCGTAGTGAGCTGGAGGATCCTTCTAAGGACCTTGTAACCCTTTTTTGATATTAACTCGTAGGCCCCTATTGTGGGTTTTAACCAAAAATAAATAAATGCTTTATTATTATATTCAATAAAAATTAAAATTATATATA
>NW_021461893.1:0-293 GCF_001605985.2 Dendrobium catenatum
TCGGTATTTCTCGATTTTGCTAGGTATTGCTAGGTATCTATCGATTTTGCTCGGCAATAACCAATACCGAGCAAATACCGAGCAATACCGAGTTGTACCGAGTTTTTCTACAACTAGAAAAACTCGGTACAACTCGGTAGAAAGAAAAACTCGGTACAACTCGGTATTGGTCTTCACAGAGCGGTATTTCTGGTTATTGTCAAGCAATACCTAGCAATACCGAGCAATACCGAGTAATACCTCTCAATACGCGAACATAGCATTCCCGGGTCCCGGTCCGGGTCAAGTAGTCG
>NW_021461894.1:0-225 GCF_001605985.2 Dendrobium catenatum
GCCAACAAAGGCGTGCTTGGGGTTTTTTTTTTTTAAAAGCATTTTTTATTGAGATAGCAATTTTGACATTTCCCCCTGCTCGGAGGTACTTATGAGCGACCCCGCCTCGCCGTAGGTGCCGCACCGGGGTCCCATCCCACCACGCGCACCAAAGGCGTGCTTGGGGCGGTTTTCCAGTTCGCCACGATCATTGAAACAGAGTTTTGAGTTTAGAAAATTTCATAC
>NW_021461895.1:0-332 GCF_001605985.2 Dendrobium catenatum
GGGGTGTCAATATTTGACACAACCCGAAAAGCAGACCCGAACCCGACCCGAAAATTTCGGGTTAGGGTAACGGGTTGGGTTCGGGTTGAACATTTCGACCCGTTTCAAAATTCGGGTTAACCCTTTTACCCGAAAGTGACCCGATTTTGACCCGAAAACCCAATTTTGACCCGGCAACCCGAGATTGACCTCATTTTGACCCATTTTTTACCCGAAAAGATGAGGTAGACCCGTTTTTTACCAAAAAAGTAGCCATTTTTTTGTTGGAAATGGTTCATTCGGGTCATGTCGGGTTAAGAAAACTGACCCGTTTTTAAAAACGGGTTGGGTTC
>NW_021461896.1:0-3138 GCF_001605985.2 Dendrobium catenatum
CACCGGATTGTCGACGTGGATTCGTCGAGCCCCCTACTTGGCCGGTGTCATCTGGTATCAGAGCCGACAAGATGCCGGAGAGAATTTTGGCTTGAGTTTGGTTGAGAGAGCGAAATCTCTCACGTTCTATATCTTGATTCTTTTCAAGTGGTGGTCTCCCAACATTGTTCTTGGATCAGCCAACCGTCTCCCCGCCAGTGGATACTTCTAATCGCAAACCTGGAATGGTGTCAGGTAGTAAAGAATAAAGAAATAATTCTTGTTTAGTTCTCTGTTTCCTGTATCCTCTTTTTTTCAATTACGGGTGGAGTGAGACGGAACAAACAGAAGCAGAGATTTCTTGGGAGCTTTTGTTCTCTGGGGATTGTTCTTGTCTATTTCTTGATACTTGTTCTAGCAGCCAACTAACAACTACTTCAATATTGAAACCAACAGCTTAAAGTCTGTTACACCTTCTTGTCAACACCTTGCTTGATCTCTATTCTTGGAAACGGTGCCATTTCGTGGGCAACGTCAGCACCTGCACGTGAAGGCAAGAACGCAGAAGTTGTCCTCGAGCTGAAGCCTGAAGCAGGCCGAAGACGGTAAGACCGCCGCATACGAGGCCGCTCGGTTGGCTTGGGTCGGATCTGCTCGGCGAAGAAGGGAGTACAGCCGGCGGAGGTTCTTGCGGCTCAAAGGTGGAATGGGACGCTGGTCTGCACGCAAGAAGCTGGATGTGGCTTCTGATGCTTGCATTCAGAGTTTGGACGCTGAACTTGGTTCGGCGTGGTTAACATAGGCGAACAAGAAAGAGGGCTACCTCGCAGGAATCGAGGTCCTTCTTCCACGGCTTCGTCTTCACCATCAATTATTTCTGCCATCAAAACTGTTCTTCTCCAGCAACATTCGCTCCAGAAGATGTCACCTCGTCCGAGTTATCAACGACCACGTCCAGACACAGAAATAGAAGATCTTCAACAAGAAATTGCCCGACTCAAATTAAAATTGTCAAAGATTGAACGAAGATCTTTACGAACCGACGACGAAGACGACGAGGGAATTTCAGATAGTCAGATCTCTTCCACCCTACCCTCGATCGAGTTCAGCTTCGAAGGATTTGAAGATCCGTTGTCGAAATCATCGTTTGAGCCTCTCTACGATGAACCCGTGTACGATGTGTATGATGACGACATGATCGATGGAGTTCTTGATCTTAAGCAACTTGCATATGATGTTAATGATGATAGCAAGCTGGAAGGCCAGCATAACATCAATGATGATCGGTTGAAGTTGGAAGAAGGATTGCTTTCAAAGGTAATGCTTGAAAAGAATAAGTGCTCTTTATTGGATAATGGTGCTGAGATTCATGATTGAATTGGTCGAGTAACACAATTGGAAGAGAGGAAAGATGCTTGCAAAGCTGCTAAGGAACTTATTAGTAATGAGAGCCGGCCAAAGGCAACCCGGATTAGCCAATGATTCAGGGATATGAGGTACATTCATTCAGGTTTAACTTTGAATCTTGGCCTTTAGGCACTAGTATCAAAATTTCTAGTGAAAAGAAAGAAAAGAAAAAGAACAAAACCCTTAAGCTCATCAACAACTTTCATCGACTTCAGTCTATACTAAAGTCTCTCTTAGACGAGGCAAATGACACCGGGTGGAAATATCTAGACCGGTTTAGCCAACCAAATCCGCCTCCTTCTTGTGGCCAGCCGGACATCTTCCTATGAGCCTGAAATTCCTCCTACCCCGGTAGTATGATGCCAGAGCTGAAACGTCAATTGTATTAAACTTCAGGCTATATTAAGTCTATTTAGTAGCTATAGGGCTATAGAGGTGAAATTCTTTCTTTTGTTTGTGTAGCCTAGTATGATGCTTCCCTTTTGGCTATAAATAGGTAGCCAATGTCTTGTAATAAAGATAGATTTTGATATGAATAAAATTTGAGTTTCTCTCATGTGTTTCCTGTATGCTAAGAGTGATTCTTAGGTGGTGGATCTTTCCTCCAAGAAGTTCTTGGAGCGGTGCCGGCGACCGTCACCGGATTGTCGACGTGGATTCGTCGAGCCCCCTACCTGGCCGGTGTCACATAAACAATCAGTTTCACATTTTGCTGCAATATACATCTCAGACCCTTCAATGAAGCATTACTATATACCTGAATGTAGGTCCATCATAGGACGCATGACTGTTTTTTTCCTGCTGCATGTTGTTATGTGGAAAATTTTCAGTTGAAATTTAATCTTTAATCTTATTTAGAGATTTAATCATTAATAATGTTTACAATTTCAATTTCAACTTTATTGCCTATCTAATATATTTTCCTCTTCTGATGTTAATGCACTTGGAAATTACAATACATATTTCTACGTTTTGCAGTTTCACTTTTGAGATCTTATATTCAAATATCTACCTCACTGGAGCTATCAAGCTGCATTTTTATTACTTTCTTGTCTTGCAGAAAAGAAAATGAGCGTCATTAAGTTTCCAAGACAATGTTTTTTTCCTTAGAAACCTTGCCCTCTCTCTTAGTTGTGGTGTTTGTAAGGGATCATTGGCCTCATACCGTTTTCTTTTATGTATCAGTGAGCAGCAGCCCCTGCGGTTAAATCCTGCTGAAATTAGTGAAGTCATTGCTGAAGCTTGCTCAGAAACGTCTTTGACGGCTGTTAATTTGACTATATCATCTCCTCTGGCTAAGCATAACGCACGGCCTGTTGCAGAAGTTGCAATTAGCGTCCTCATAAAACTTGTTATTGACATGTATGTTCCGTAGACCTAATCATACGTCATCTCATGAAGTCTTCTTAAATCACTTATTGTCTTTCATGCTTTTTGTGAATTTGTCCATGATTTAGATTGACAGCATTGTACAGCACATTATTCTTATTGTTATATCCATTTCAGGTTGCATTTTCTCTTCTTATTTCTCTAAGTCAATAACTATTGATGTGAGCTTAAAGAGATTCAATAATTTGTTACCACAGAATGTATTTTAAAAAGTGTTTTTAAGTAGCTGGTGTTTCTGAAGTTTTTTACTGGAAAAGTATTTCATTTTATAAGTTATCAGGATGAAGGAATACATTTTTTGTTGAATTAAAATTTTGAATAGCTATTTTTGTTGCCACATGTTAGATTTTATTGCAGTATTTT
>NW_021461897.1:0-2122 GCF_001605985.2 Dendrobium catenatum
AATCATACAAGTAAATATTAATGGACCATTAATATACTCCTATGTTAATATAAAATCACCAAGCTATTCATCTTGGTCCATTTTGAGTTCTTTTAGGCAAGTGTAATATCAAAATAATACAATAATATAAAAGGTGGATCACAGGGTGGAAAATATACTAGGTAAGTGTAATATCACAAAATAACCAATGATTATAAATATTATAATACCATATGCTCCAATGGCACATAAAATATAAAACAGTTATAAGAAGAACAACATAAAAATAGCTAAAATAATTATACTATAATAAAAACATTTATTATCTTAATAACTCTAAAAGATATGCCGTAATTCCATTAAAGAATATCCAATCCATGATCTACCATTAAAATAGTTAACAAGTTAGGCCATAAAAGAGCATTTCCATAGTAAAATTTATAATCAAATATTTACTTGATTACAATTATAGCTAACCAACTCATCACCAGACTATATAGCAACATATTAAAAACCAAAAATCGACCACAACATAATAAATCATACTACCAATCCATATATAAAACTTTCCATCATGAAAAAAACCTTTTCCTCCATCTAAAAATCCAGAACCAAAACCTAATTAAAATATACATATAAATTTTGACAAAAGTTTATCATACAGATAAAGCACGACTTAGTAGATAATGATGAAGCATTTCGTTTCAATATAAAAAGTCAGCATCCTCAATGACTATTAAATCAAAAATTATGAAAGAAATATTGATGATGGATAGATCAATTATGAATATTCTCACACATGTAAAAGCGTCAGCAGCAGACAACCAATAAGATTAGCTCCAATCCCTTTTTAGAAGCATAAAAATAAAACTAATAAACCTCATCATACTAGTAAAATTAGATTTGAACCTATATAGAAAACATAATTAGCTTAGTGACTAAATTATTTGTAAAACAATTAAACTTATTAAACAAAACATAAAGCATAAACTTGCTACCAACTTGACCATCACACAACCACTAGAAGGATAGAACTTTATTAAATCCATAAATTCAACTAAAATTACCAATAATTATAATTGTTTTAATACCATTTGCAACAAAATAAAATAAAATAAAATCTTGCATGTGCAATAATTTCTCCCCCAATACCGATTTAGTTAAAATAGTTTAAGAACTTTAAAACAAACGATGAGTATAATAATAATAATGAAAAATAAATCTCAATATTAAGTAATATAAATATGTCAAACTTGTCAAATATTTTAAAGTTTAAAATACAATATAAATTCTTTTATATTAATTGAATCCTTATAAGAAATATCAATAAGAATCATGTTAATGATTGGATTAACATCAATACTCATCATGTGATCCAACAAATTAATTATCTGTACCTCAACAAAAAATTAAGTAAAAACTTGATATGAATGAACATAATAATTGCTTTTATAAATCTTCAGCCAATGAAAAATAAATTCCATTTCAAAATCTATATTCAGGAGGAAAAAAATCCATCTTCATTTCATTCATATATATATTTCAAAAATCATTTAAAAATAATACAAAATCCTTATATAATATAAAAGGTGGATCACATGATGAAAAATTACTTAGATAAGTGTAGTATCACAAAATAATCAATGAATAAAATAAATCTTATAATATCATATGCTCCAAATGGACCAACAAATTTAAAACAATTATAAGAAGAACAACACAAAATTAGCTAAAAAAATTATACTAAAAGAAAAAAACTTAATTCTCTTAATAGATATAAAAACTGTATTATAATTCCATTACAGAACATCCAATCATCTATTAAAAAACTAATAACTACTATTATATTGAAAAAATATATTCATTCCAAAGAGTTGCACACATACACCATGGTCTACCATTAAAACAGTTAATAAGTTGAGCCAAAAATGAGCATTTGCATAGTAAAAATATATAATGAAAGATTTACTTGATTACAATCATAGCTAACCACATCATCACCACACTATATAGGAACATATTGAACATCCAAAATCGACCACATGTTGACCTCATTTTTGTATGAGGTCACTAAGGCCCTTACAAACTCCAGATCAATCCTAGATACTAGGATCCACTCTAGACTTTAAGATTCTTTCCTAGA
>NW_021461898.1:0-446 GCF_001605985.2 Dendrobium catenatum
AAGCCCATTGCATATTTCAGCCAGGTGTTGACTGCCAGAGCCCGACTGAAATCTGTCTATGAGAGGGAGTTGATGGCAATTGTTTTGGCAATCCAAAAGTGGCGTCCCTACTTACTGGGAAGACATTTCATCGTCCGGACCGACCAACGGAGTCTGAAATATTTGCTGGAGCAACGTATGGTGACAGAGGAGCATCAGAGGTGGCTGTCCAAACTCCTGGGATATGATTTTGAGATTCAGTACAGGCCAGGGGTAGAGAATAAGGCAGCAGATGCCTTGTCCAGGTGCATGGGGGAGATGCAGACAATGGCTGTATCAGTCCCAATGATGCTAGATTGGGAAGCCATAAAAGAGGAGAGTGCCAAGGACGAGGAACTAAACAAGATCAGAGCTGACTTACTGAAGGAAGAGGGAAGCCATCCAGGGTACTCGCTAGAGGGGGAAAG
>NW_021461899.1:0-313 GCF_001605985.2 Dendrobium catenatum
GAAATTCTTCACATGGATCTTTTTGGACCAATAGGAATTGTAAGTCTATGAGGGAAGGTATACGGATTTGTTATAGTGGATGATTTCTCAAGATTCACCTGGGTTAGATTTCTTTTTCATAAGAGTGAATCATTTGAGGAATTCAGAAATTTTTTAACTTGAATTCAAAGAAAACTAGGATGTGAAATAATTTCTTTATAAAGTGATCATGGAGAAGAATTTGAAAATGAAAGATTTGAAAATTTTTATAAGGAAAAAGGGATTGATCACAATTTCTCAGCACCTAGAACACCTCAACAAAATGGGGTAGTTG
>NW_021461900.1:0-213 GCF_001605985.2 Dendrobium catenatum
GTTATTGACATTAATATGAAGATTAAAAAAGGAGGAGCAAGATAAGTTGCCCAAGAAAAACTTAAGTTTCAACATTTTAGCAATAAACAATTAAAGGATTTTATTCTAAAGAAAGGGTGATAATCCTATCATAATTCATTTTGATGCCCTAATTCTAGTAATCATTTCTATCCTTCCAAGAAGCTCAAAACAAGCATAGAAATGATAGTAATA
>NW_021461901.1:0-2714 GCF_001605985.2 Dendrobium catenatum
CCGTCTCAAGTAAAATGCCATTATTGTTCATAATTTTTTGGATTCTATTATTAAATTTATTCTTATTAGCAATAGCATGAAAAAAATTAGTATTTCTATCTCCCTCCATAATAAATTTAGCATTAGCCTTTTGTTTCCAAAAGGAATATTCTTCTTGGGCTTGGAGTTTACAAAGCACATTTTTAGCATGATTAAGATTAAAGATATTATCCTCATTAGGATTGGACGCAAAAATATCATCCATATCCAGAAATTTATGCTCAGCTTCAAGAATGTTAGAAAAGATATTTTTGAAAATGTTTTTATTCCAATGTCTGAGGCATTGTTTCAATCTAGCCAGCTTAGCCCAAAGCCTTAACATACCAGTAATAGAATTATCAGGAAAAATAGGAGCATTCCAATTGGCTTGAAGCATCTCTTTAAAATTCTCATGTAATAACCACATATTCAAAAATCTAAAAGCAAAAGATCCAGATTGACTGATCACATTAATATTAGTACTATTGATTGTGAGATATTTAAAATTTTAATCTAAATTCTAATCATATTGTATGATAAAAATCAGATGAAAGATGGGTCATATTTAATTGCATAACAACTATATGATTCTTTCCTCAATTAAGTGAATTTAAAATTGAACTAATATATGTTACAATACGATGCAAATAGTATTATATGAAGAGATAAGTAATGCACCTTCAAGCACTAAATCTTATATGATTGGAGCTATTCATATGCTATCAACTATATGAAGACGTCATCATTTTCATCTTGTATATCTTTAACATCACATTCATCTTCTCTTTGATCAATGTTTGATACAATATTAGAAAATGATTGAATAATTTGCCTTATATCACTCTCTCTTATTAAAAATTGCTATATCCATGTAAGAATACTTAATACATGACTTCAATCAACAATTGAAATCTTTTTTGGCATTTTTTGACACAATAGACATACAAATAGAACAAGGATATTGAATGGCTATAGAAATCTCATTAAAAAATAGTACAAAATCTTATTCATTTACTTATTTTCTTGGAGGAATTAATTTCGTAGATTGTGCTCCACAAAAATTATATAGTACCTTCAACTCCAAATTTAATTTGCTCTTGTTCATCTATGCAACTATGTGTAAGAGATCAATGAGACTTTTGGAGTAATAGTTCTTGAAAACATTAATTTATTGCTCCATTTCCAAGTAAAAGTCCATCCAACTTGATTTTCAAATTATCATTGCCTTCCATACAAAATAAGAAGTTGATTCACCTAAAAAAGAAAAAAAAATCTGATGAAAATAATAAGCAAGATAATTATCAAGTATTAATAAGGTTTGACTGATGTTTGAACAAAGGTTTAACCTTCAACATATTGAAATCATATTCACATTAACATCAAATATGGTTCAAACTTAGTTTGAATAAGATTCAAATCAAGTTTGAACTTTATTAAAGCGGTTTGCAGACTTTTTAATACCTTATTTGAATATATTCAAACAACATTTTGAATGAAGGTTTGAACTGTTTTCTCCGACTCACCATTTGGTTTTACATCCATAGTATATCAACCTAAACTAAAATTTGATAGATAATTTAGTCTATCAACCTAAACAAATATAGTTAAAACTAAATCCCTAACTATTAACTTGATGGTTTTCAACTACAACATTGTGCTCCAATGAGCATAGAATCATTTAATTTTTTTTTTTTTGATTAAAACCCTCTAAGGGGCCTACGTGTTAATTTCCAAAAACCGGTTACATAGTCCTTAGAAGGAACCTCCAGCTCTCTACCGCTCGAAAGAGCTACAAGCAAAAAGTGAAAAATAAAACCTACAAGCCAGTGGTTCCTTTTACTAAGATTACAAAAAGAACATAAAAAAGTAATCGGGCTGTGAGCAAACAGCACCCAAAAAAGGAAGAGCTTAATGTCCTCGTTCAGCTTCGTCTTCCTGCAAAATAGAAAACCAAAAAAGAGCAGGAAAAAATAGAAACTTACCAAAATAACCTTGCAGCCAAGTAAGCATATCAGGATTAAAGTGTTCCTGCAAGACAATCTCCAAAGAACATAATCAAAATCATAGTAAATGAAACTGAAGCAGGATATGACGTTAACATCTCTCTTATAAGAATGAAAAAACCTGATGTCCAAATTTTTCCAGAGCAACAAATAAAGGATTAGCTGACGATCAACCGTTCTCCATTCAACCAAAATATAGCAATAGAAGAGAAATTTCAAAATAGTAAAACATCTCTCGATATACCTTAACCCCCCACAGTTTCTCTTCAGCTCAAAATAAACAATCCACCAGCCAAAAAACAAGATAAACAAAATCTGTAACCACCTGTAAACTTGGTGCCTCCGAAAAATATTCCAGATCCTAAAGGAAAATAAATTAATATCCCTAAATAAAATGACAAGCTGCCAGCTACCAGGATTAACCAACCCTGAAACAAGAGGACCACAACAGCCACTACCAGGCATCATAGAGCAGAAGAAACCAAAGACAGGATCAGTAGAAAGCAGCATACTCAGTAAAACAGAAATAATGGTAAAAAACGCACACAAAACCTCATATAGAACGCACATAAGGAAAACTAATTTTATCCAGAGTCACCAAACCTTTTAAAAGGTGAGGCAAAGAATCAACATCAAATTCCCTATCTTCATCCAATTTGCTCCCAAATTTAGCCAAAAAGTCAGCACAAGCAT
>NW_021461902.1:0-324 GCF_001605985.2 Dendrobium catenatum
CGTAGATGCCTCAGTGCCTACGGGGAAATAATTGTGCATTTCAAAAAAAGTACCCTTGAAGACTCATACACATCTTTCTTGGCGTGAGGAGATTAAAGTCCACGACCATAATGTCTTCAGACACCTACCATACACGCCTTTTTTGGTATGGTGTGAAGGCCCAACTCACCAAAATTTTCCAAGCAGGGGATACGTCGGGATGCTGCTGAAATTCTAAGTGAAATGTATGAAGATTGAATGAACAACAACGAATCTGACTTGACCTAAATGACTGGGAACAAGACTTGCACACTTAACAATATAGAACTAGACCCTAATTTCTAA
>NW_021461903.1:0-316 GCF_001605985.2 Dendrobium catenatum
CAAAATCAACAATCCTTCTCTCTCATACATGATTATTTGGGACATCTCAAGTCTCCAAATGTATCATTGTATGAATCATCTAGACTTTAGGACCAAATCCTAAGGCGTTTCTTCATTTGTTGAGTCATAAAATTAACAAATGAGCATCTATCCCTATTCACCTGGCTCCAACCAAGTGAATGACCTTCCTCTTTGAATACCAAATATTCAAAGAACATCATTGAAATTTTGTAACTCTCAAGTTACATCTTCTTTCTTCAACCCCAAAGTTGTAGAAAATTTATCAAATCATTTATTCCTTGGATCGCAAACCAAT
>NW_021461904.1:0-208 GCF_001605985.2 Dendrobium catenatum
GCCCATTTTCTTCCGATCAGACAGACTGATTCAGTAGATCGCTTGGCACAGGTTTATGTTAAGGAGATTATCAGATTGCACGGTGTACCTCGAGTGATTGTTTCTGATCGAGACGGACGTTTTACTTCCAGACTCTGGAAGGGTATTCAGCAAGGCTTGGGTACTAAACTGTATTTCAGTACAGCTTTTCATCCTCAGACTGATGAAA
>NW_021461905.1:0-212 GCF_001605985.2 Dendrobium catenatum
TTAAAAATTTTTAGAAATACAAAACAAAATAAAACAATCACACAACGATACAAATACACAAGACACAACAAACAATTCATACATTTAGCATTTAATTCAACATAAATTTATTCTACTCTACTCCATTCAGAAAAAGGGGTATCAGTTTTCATTCCATCTATAATACGTGACGGTATAGAATAATCATTTTGAATCATATGCCACATTCGATA
>NW_021461906.1:0-275 GCF_001605985.2 Dendrobium catenatum
GGATGTTTTATTTTTAAGTGAGTTTATTTTAAATCTTATATTATAGTAATATTATCTTGAAACAAATCTTCAAATTCATAGTTGACATAATGTTTTGTTATTTTTTGTCATTTTTTATAATTTTAAATTAATTTATTTTAATCGTTTTGAGGCTAACGCCTCGATCCGCCTCTAGGCTTATGCCTCGCCTCGCTTAGAAAAAATGCTTCGATTCCCGATTTCGCCTTTTAAAACCTTGGGTGTATGATCTAGTTTTTGTTATAAAAGAACTGACT
>NW_021461907.1:0-1367 GCF_001605985.2 Dendrobium catenatum
GAAGCCTTATTCTCTATTGTTTAGGCAAGTAGTTTTTTATTGAAATAATATCTTGCTTTATTTAGTTCATGTAAGAGATAAAAATTAAGAAATTGTCCTATAATATAATACTATTTAGATGGGGTTCTCGCATATTTGATTTACCACCTAACCATATGGTTTGTTATAGATGTATTGCTATAAATTGCTTTTATTTCTTAGGCACTTTACACAATGACAATAAAGGAGTTGACAGAGTTAAAAGTTTGAGTACAAGACCTATTGAAGAAGGAATTTTATTCAATTAGTGTGTCTTCATAGAGAGTTCCATATTATTTGTAAACTGAAAGATGAGAGCATGAGATTATGCATTGATTAATAGTAGCTAAAAAAGCTAATCATCAAGAACAACTTTCTAATTTCACAATTTGATAATCTCTTTAATTGATTACAAGAATAGCAATGGTCTTGAATTTGAATTTAGAATGGGATATTCTTAATAACTAATAAGACAAAGCAAGTTTTATGAAAGATGACTTTTAGCATAAGATTTGATCACTATAAGTATCCAATTATGCATGTTGAAGTAATCAACAACATTTTATGAATTTGATGAATATGGCATTTCAATTTTATTTAAATTCATTTGCTATATTGTTTATTTATAATATTTTGATCTATTACCAATACCTAATTGAGCACAAAGAGCACTTATGAGTACTTTTGCAAAACTTGAATGGCCTTACATTTGCATACAAAGTTTCTAATTGTTCTTTAAGGCTTAATAATAATTATTTCATGGGTCATGATAGGAATGCTGCTGATATATCAATGGATCCTTAGAAAAGTATTGCCATAGTGGAGTAATTGAGGCATACTTGCGCCTTTATGGTTGTTAGTTTCTTAGATTAGTAAGATACTCTAATAGGCTTATAAATAGTTCTTTTAAAAGGAAATAATAGTGTTTAAATAGCATGTAAATGGACAAGTGACAAGTGCATGTGAAGAGAGTTTTTGTTAACTCAAGATGTGTCTCATGATGTGACACCCTAGCTAGGATCTAATTGAAGGATTGAACACCTAAACTTGAATTCTAATTCATCCATAAAACATAATAAACTAAAGCTACTATAAAATCCAAATAATTATAACATAAATACAAATATTCATTTGATTTTATTCCCCAAAAACACATACAACTATCCAATTCATAAGTAATTTATACATTAAAATAATTAATAATGGATTATAAAAGAATACCTTAATTACTCCGAATAAGATGACCTTGAAAATATCCTTTCCCTAATTACTTCATTAGATCTTTCCCTTTCCCTTTTTCTAAAAGTTAGAGAAACATTTTAGAATGAGCAACACCAGCTTAGTAGACT
>NW_021461908.1:0-840 GCF_001605985.2 Dendrobium catenatum
ATCTTTACTTTTTATGCTTTTTATGTTTTTCATTATAGTTGTCTCTTGGAATTCCAAAACGGCTTTTGGAATTCCAAGATTTGCTTTTTCCCATGTATGGCTCCTTGGCTTCCACCATTGGGCTGCTATTTTCCCCTTGCCTCTTGGATTTCCGGCCGGCTGCTAGTTTTCCACGCCTAGGCTCTTTCCCATGGCTGTAGCACCTTGGTTCCGGGCGTTCTCCTTGGCTCCCGTGGTTGCCTCTTCGGTTCCTTGGCTTGGGCTGTTTTTTTTTTTATGAAAAGCATTTGGGATTAATGCTAAGTCTTTTTGAATTCCTATGGGAATTTATTAGGAGTCTCTTTGTATTCTTCTTTCATACCTATATATATGGTGGGTATTGTATTGTTTTAAAAAGCGGAATGAAATGTTATTTTTGGAAAAGCTATAACATGCGGGTTTGCTTTGATAAGCTTACGAGCTTTGTCCATCTTCTTTCTCATCCCCTCCGGAAATCCTGCGGGCACTTTCCACCCTTCGTCTTGGCTTCTAATCTCTTCGCCTCTCCGCAAGTGCCACTCCACCTGTATCTTTCTTCCAAGTGCAGCAACTTTAGGGTGTCGTCTTTAATTTTAAGTTTTCAAGTCGTCGTCGTTTGTAAGGTTTTTTTTTTAATTTCTTCTTTTTAGTTTAATTTGAAATGTAAGAGTTTGTTCTTCCTCATCCTTCTTCTTCGTCGTTTCGTGATTTAGTAGTTGGTCGTCTCGGTGTTATCTCCCGTGCGGGCGAGGGGTATAGGCTCCCTATATTTCTTGCCCCCACCAATTTGGTGTCAAAGCAAGTTAGGAAGTCCTAGGATTT
>NW_021461909.1:0-482 GCF_001605985.2 Dendrobium catenatum
TGACAAGGATGCTTGGCGGATCCGGAAGTTGATCACGGCTTTGCTTACAACGACAAGGGGAGATTGACATCTTCCTCTCCCCCTTCTACGAGCCGGATTGGGAGTACGACGTCACCGTGGAACGTTACGTCAATCACATAGTTTATTGCCTTGCCGGAACCATCGATCTTTAACGACCCAGAACTCCGTGGATTCTTATCGGACGTCCGCCCGCTTCCCTAACTCCCGCTTCTTCCCCGGCGACTAGTCCTCTCGGCATCACTTGTGTGATAGTGGCATCTCTAAGTGTGCTTGCAATCCTCCTCCGCTAGTCTCCACTTTCAAGAGTTGAGTGAAGGAGAGTTCTAGGTGAAGGATCTAGATTTTAAATTTGAGGCTTTGTTATATTTGCTACTTGCATTATCTATTAGTCTTGGTTGTTATTTTGCAAGTTCTAGTAATCTCAAAGTGTCTTCTTTTTCTAGTGCTTAATCTTTCATGAT
>NW_021461910.1:0-443 GCF_001605985.2 Dendrobium catenatum
TGGACTTGGACAATTCATACTAAAATTCAAAAGACTTGGACCGCAGAAAATATAGAACTTGTACTTGAGATTGTAGTTTGGGGACAACTACAAGGCTCACTTGAACTCTACAAAAATAACAGAGGACTTGATTGAACTCAGAATGGAAGAGGCTCACTTCGAGTCTGAATTATGCTTGAACAAAATTTTGCACACAAAGAACTTTGACATCAAAGCTAATATACAAGTTGACTATATGGGATTATGCTCAGAACTTGAATCATGTTTGCAAGAAAGCTTGGTTTGAACCAAGTAAAGGAGATAAAGAACTTAACCTTGAATCAGCCTTGAACTATAAAGAATTCAAATCAAAATTAGAATTTGAAATGAACCGAGACATAACTTGAACTTTTAAATTCAAACAGAGATTTGAGTTGGGCTACAAAGACTTGAACTCATAATGA
>NW_021461911.1:0-279 GCF_001605985.2 Dendrobium catenatum
TGCATTTGTACGATACAATAGGTTTTAAAGTAGTTGAATCTTCTTGTTTGCCTTTCTTAAAGATGGGTACCTCTATTATTGAGTACGCTTATATTTGAAATTAGTGTTGTGTTCCTACTTGGTTACATTACACAGAATTTGAGCCCCAGCAGACAATATAATAACATATTTGAGCAATTGAGAATGATTTTTGCATCGATTGTGTTTGCTAACATTTGAGAAATAAAGTAATAAACATAGCTTTTTAACAAATAAATGTTTTCACAATTTCTTAAAAGT
>NW_021461912.1:0-209 GCF_001605985.2 Dendrobium catenatum
ATACATTAATTACTTTGACTTCTAAAGTAAAATACCCTTTGTTTCCATCAAATTATAGGCCTATCAGCCTATGTCAAAATAATTACAAAATCGTGGCTAGTATGTTAGTTAACAGATTGTAGAAAGTCATTGACAAGATGGTTTTTGAAGAGCAAGCAGCATTCATTCCTGAAAGATCCATATCAGAACATTGTCTCTTGGCATAGGAG
>NW_021461913.1:0-401 GCF_001605985.2 Dendrobium catenatum
GGCCTTCTCAGGTCAAGGAAATAGCCAAAATTCCTCCAAAACGTTGAACAAGAGCTCTTAAATAGAAGAGATTCAAAGGTGCTCAATAATTGCAAGTTGCCGACAATATCATCCAAGCTGATATGGACATCGGCCTGGCCGATCAGTACAAATCTCAAAAGATCGGCCAGAGCATCGCCTTGAATGCAATCTTGGACAATTTAAAATTGACTTGATCGTCCAGGCTGATCTAACGATCGTCCCGGCCGATAAGTTCAAATCAGAGGAAAATTGTCCAGAGCATCGCCCTAAATTTGAGCTGGCCGATATTTATCGTCCTGAAGTAACTTAAGGTTTTTGAATGGATCGTTCTGGCCGATCCTACGATCGTCTAGGACGATATGATTGTATCAATCATCCTT
>NW_021461914.1:0-202 GCF_001605985.2 Dendrobium catenatum
GTTAGGGATATACAAGAGGTGGGGGAAGATTATTTGGAGGAGGAAGGGGATGTTTCTCTTTTCATGCAGCCCTTGGTTCAACAATACAGTGAGGATTTTCAGTCACCTCAAGGATGGCAGAGGAAGGGGATGTGATCAGGATGGAGGAGGAAGGGGATGTTTCTCTTTTCATGCAGCCCTTGGTTCAGCAATACAGTGAGGA
>NW_021461915.1:0-250 GCF_001605985.2 Dendrobium catenatum
TAGAAGTATAATTTTTAAATTACCAATTCACCCCCCACTTGGTTAGCCTTGGGACAATTAATTAGGCTTAACATCCTAATTCTTATTGAACGAGTTCCAACATGTAGTATCAGAGCAAGGTTTCAAAATTATAAGTTTAGACTACTTTTTGAAAAACGAGTATGGCTAATTTTAGAAACCATAAATAATTAGATGGATATTCGATTGTTAGACCACCTTTATTTGAAAATATTTCTTTTAATTTTTGGAA
>NW_021461916.1:0-212 GCF_001605985.2 Dendrobium catenatum
TATGACTAGGAGTAAATCCCATCACTGAATTGAGGGACACCTCGGCCACCTCCAACTGGGGGTCACTCTGCTCCTCCTCAGAATCATCACCCTCCTCAGGCGCCTCGTCTATATAGACGGTGAGAGCCCGAAGAGCGCGATCCTTGCATCTATGCCCTGGAACAAACTTCTCCACACATCTGAAACAAAGGCCCTTGGCCCTCTTCTCCTGC
>NW_021461917.1:0-301 GCF_001605985.2 Dendrobium catenatum
TCAAGGATAGCTCTTCTTCTTCTTCGTCTAGAGTTTTTCATCCATGGAAGGGTTGGTAGAGGTAAGGTTTTCAGTATTTGATTGTGGTTCTCTACCAGCTTCAGAAGGAAGCATAAGGAGATAGTTTCTCTACCTTGCCGGGGTGGTAAAAAGGACTTCTTTGTGAGGGCTTCTCCGCCTAGCTGTGGGGCTAATGGAGAGACACGTTTTGTTGTGCAATACTTAGAGGGTGCCTCCAAGGAGTGGACGTAGGTAAAGTTGAATGAACCACTATAAATTTATGTGTTATTGTTTTATTCCT
>NW_021461918.1:0-290 GCF_001605985.2 Dendrobium catenatum
CATGCTCGATGTAATTGTTGTTAGGAGGCTCAATAAAACTCGTTTGTTAAGTTAGTGGACATTTAGAACCAGAGCTCGTTTAAAGCTCGTTAAGGCTTGTTCGTTTAAAGCTCGGTAAGCAATAAACGAACTAAACATAAACACTCATTAATTTAAATGAACCAAACATGAACAAAAATAATAAAGCTCGAATCAAACACGAATCAAACTTGAACAAGCTGATAATAAATGAACACAAACATGAACACTCACATACTCGGCTCGGCTCGGTCCATTTGCACCCCTAATAG
>NW_021461919.1:0-358 GCF_001605985.2 Dendrobium catenatum
GATTACTTTAAATGGTATGAGAAATTAACAAAACTCAAGGAGCTACAGAACTGAACCTGTTTAAAAAGATTTGCTTTCGGGTGAAAATAAATCGAGTCGAGTCAAATTCAGCTTAATTGAGCCAACCTTGTTTAATTTATACTTAGCTCGAGTTAAGCTCAACTGAAATGCTTGAGCTCCATAAAAAAGCTCAAGCTTTGCACATTTTTGGAGCTTGAATTCCTATTTTGAATATGAACTAAACATAATTAATCATACGAATATAAATGTCAATATACCAATTGATATTAATAGAGTTTGCTCGAGAAGTCGATGAGCCCAACCTTGAAAATCTTGAGTTCGAGCTCCTATAACATAG
>NW_021461920.1:0-294 GCF_001605985.2 Dendrobium catenatum
CTTTTCCTCTTCCTTTAAGGATTCCTTAGGTGCAGAAGTCAAATCTAACAATGAACAAAGATAAGGAGGGGCATCATTCCCAGCTCCTATGGCTAGTTGGACTAAAGGGGCTTTCTCTCCCTCTACAGCAAGATCCACTAGGGTATTTCCATCCATAACCAACTTAAGGGACTTGAACCCTATCCCAAACTGAATTGAATTCTCATATACCATTTCCTCAATCATCAAGTCACGGTCCATGGAGAACAGGAGTCTTCCGGCCATTGCAGGTAATTCGAATGTCTGAGATTTAGA
>NW_021461921.1:0-316 GCF_001605985.2 Dendrobium catenatum
TTTTTATTAGTTTTTTAAATAGTTTTTTAATACAATAATTTTTAATCCAAAATATGTTATATTAAAATATTATTTTAGAAAGTAATAAAAAATTATCATAAATAAAATCTTATGATCCATTACATTTCAAAAAAAAAATCGAATGATGATTTGTCCATATGGCATGCAAGTCTTCGTCCACAACCACATGATGACTTTGAAGTATTTTAAAATTTTAATTTTTTCTCCCATTTTTTTTAAAATTAACTTTTAAAATTTTACCTTAATATTTTAAATAGAAATTATATTTTATATTTCTTATTCTACATAGATATTA
>NW_021461922.1:0-200 GCF_001605985.2 Dendrobium catenatum
TTGTGACTTTATTTGTTGGAATCGTCATAAAGATCTGATTTTTCCCACTTTCTTAGAAGCGTTTTATGATCAAACGTCAAATGTGTGGAATGGCTCAGGTTTTAGAAGTTCTTTTGAGAGCTTCTCCTTCATCATCTCTAGATTGAAAAGGTCGTAAAACAAAAAGTTTATGGCTGGACGGATTGCGGGAACCTGTACAG
>NW_021461923.1:0-431 GCF_001605985.2 Dendrobium catenatum
TCCACGGAGAAAATAAAATCAATGAAAAATCAAAAAAGTTGATTCCATAAAGATTTCCTTTCATATATTGAATAAGAAGCATAAACAAAAGAATCATAGGAAGAAAATTGATAAACATTTATATTAGTATGCACAAAGAAAATTATTTCAAAAAATCCAAATCTTATTGGAACAATTACTAAAGGCCGAATGAAAACCAAGTTTGTTACTCATGTGACATAGCTTAGAGGAAGAAACTAAAGGTTCAATTAAGACAAGTAAATTAATATTATGCATCCAACAAAGTTTTTTGACTGTCCTTAGACAAGGAATCCCCCACCCCCTAATATTCTAAATGACAAACTTAACCGTGGGATGATGAGGTAACATTTGAAGTCCTAGTAAACCTCTAAATTCTATCAATCAAGTTATTGTTATGCTTATTTTTCTTT
>NW_021461924.1:0-207 GCF_001605985.2 Dendrobium catenatum
TCACAAAATATCAGTTTAACAAAACTCTCAAAATACAGAAAATATATAAAATGAAATCATATCCCATCATAAAATATCAGTCTTCAAGTGAATCTTCTTCTCCAATTGTATCTATGAATGCCATGTCATCTTCATCTTCAACATGACTCACTTTTCTCTTCCCTGTTCATGAAAAGAAAAGATTATTAGCATATTAATTGGATGAAC
>NW_021461925.1:0-255 GCF_001605985.2 Dendrobium catenatum
GCATTTCCGGCGGATTTCCGGCGGAAATATGTCCGCCAGTTTCACGCGCGTTGTAAAAGGACTTCCGGCGCAAAATAATGCGATGGAATTATTTTCGGCGCATTTCCGACGGAATTTTCGCTGGAAAAATATTTCTGTCGAAATTTTTATTCGTCGGAAATTTTATGCAAAAAAAAAACATTTAGTTACTATTTAATTGAATAAAAAATTACCAATTTGTAACTTTGGATGGCACATTTTCTGTTCTTGTTGCAG
>NW_021461926.1:0-839 GCF_001605985.2 Dendrobium catenatum
GCTCCTTATATAATGCAAAGGCATCGGAGGTTTTCATGTTCCTCCATGGTTCGGATGAGAATTTCTTGGTCCTCTTGCTTATTTTTTATCATCAATTGCTGCTTTCGATTTAAAAAAAAGTCAAATTTTGACAGATATTAAGACTTAAGCTCCGTTTGAGAAAAATTTTTTTATTATTTCTAAAATAAAATTTTAATATAATATTTTTTTAATTGTAAAATTTTATACTTAAAAAAAAAGGGTTTTAGAAAGTAATAAAAAAAGCTGACAAATGAAACCTTAGGCTTCATCTAGGACTGCTTTTGGAAACAACTTTTTAATACACAAATTAATTGAAAGCAGGAAAAAAATAACAATCATAAACTGTTCCAAATAAAGGAGATTATTATGTTCGAACACCAGACCATTCAAAGGCGAATAAAAGCCCGCCACGTCACCCGATACATAGCAAAAAGATGACATGGTGCACTCTAATTCGACTCCGAACAGCATCCGGTGTCCGCATAGAATGATTTTTTTTTCCCAAACAAAAAACCTTTCTGCAATTGAAACTGTAATTCTGGTATCTTCTATTGCCATCATACGTGCTTTCATTAGCTTACTAATCTCTTGATCATTCTTGTTCATATCATCTAAGAAGAAAATTCCATCTACAATGGAGAGATGAATTATAAGGCCAATGAACTTACAAAAGAGGTTTGTTTGATTTGGTGTATTAGAGATGTAAAGTCAGCTCATTTTTCATGAGTTCCAAATTCGCCTAAATTGGGCAAAATCAAAACTCAGGCTTCATTTGGGACGGCTTTTTTTATGCTTTCTAAAATAATTTTTTAGTATAA
>NW_021461927.1:0-294 GCF_001605985.2 Dendrobium catenatum
TTTTTTGAGAAAATGCAAAGAGCAATAATTTTTATTAAAGCAACTAATTACATATAAAATCCTTCTTCAACAAATGAAGAAAAGAAGGAGGGATACTATTCTCATTTAGATCTTTCCAAAAAAAATCTGAACAAAGAGCATGGTTAGCACACATATTGGCTAACTTATTATAATCTCTTCTACAATAAGAAAAAATAACTTGCTTAAAATATTTAAGAAAATCTAAATCCTTAGGATTAAGATATTCTTCTGAAATGGAATTATTTTGAAAAGCTCTTTGAAAGAGAAGAATAA
>NW_021461928.1:0-352 GCF_001605985.2 Dendrobium catenatum
TTATAGGTCAGAAAAGAAAATTTTAATTAAAATTTGAATATTAATGAATTAGGATTCATTTTAGTTAATTTAGTTTGTTAATCACTCTTAAAAGCTTAGGATAGTGATATTTTAAGTTTATAAATTGCATTAGCCAATTTTGGAAAGTATCGGGTCCTCCTAGGTGCCACGCTGAGGGTCCAAAAAGTCAATATGGGATATAGGCCAGGTTTGGGATTCCTAACACCTTAGGAAAATACTAGAACTTAAGAGGAGTAATTAGCCAGGTAGTACACTAAAATTAGAATTTTCTAGGCAAAGTTATAAATTTTCTAAGCTTCGGGCCCTAAATGAACTATAGTTGACCAAAAAG
>NW_021461929.1:0-472 GCF_001605985.2 Dendrobium catenatum
CAAACTGTGCAGCTTCACCAAATACCCTCCGCTCGCCAACTAAATGTCCCTCACCATCATTTTAAGAGAAATCAGAGATTTGGAAAGCCCTGCATCTCCCTTAATCACCACCTTCCTTCCATACACCATCAACTCCATCGTGAGTGCTCCTCAATTCACCTGGTGTCTCCCAAGATTTGCAGTCATTTCATTCCCATGATGATGTTGATACTCCCAAGCTCTAGCAGAATAAAATTTTCCCTCACCTATATCTCCTGGATCGCCAATCATACTCATCTACAAATCCCTTGACCTTTCTCCACCTTCCATATACCCTTCATCACCCTGTAACAGCCAGTATCCACCAATCTCACTCTCAGTTAGTCGACGACCTGGGTGAAAATGAAATTATGAGTAGCCCCACTATCAATCAGCACCACCACCTCCCTATTGGCTGTCTCTCCATTCACATATATGGTGTGATCATAGTGAA
>NW_021461930.1:0-269 GCF_001605985.2 Dendrobium catenatum
TAAATGTATGCATTTCCTCAAAGCAATATTTCTTTATGTTGATGTTTTTTTTTGTTATAACATTCAAGCATGATTTAGTTTTCTTTTATTGACTTTAAATTCATTTGAATTCCAATCACACCTATTGAGTTTATGACTCACCCTCGTTGTGGGAATACTTTTCAGGAGTATCTAGGAAATGATAGATGGCAGACCAACCACCGCACATTTACCGTCGTAGGGAGACGACGGACGGCAGGTTCTTTTGAGTTTTGATGTTTTGTATAGAA
>NW_021461931.1:0-331 GCF_001605985.2 Dendrobium catenatum
ATGAGTAGAAAGTTATCCTTACTTTTATAATATGAAATTATAATTTAAATTAAAAAAAATCTTAAATCTTTTGTATTTTTAAAAAATGAGATAGGTAGAATGTAACTTACTTCGATCAAGATAATTTCATAAGCTAGGTCGACAACATAAAAATACTGGAGTCACCAAAATTTGTCTTTCTCTCTCTAAAATCCTTTTCACTCTCTCAAAATGGTTGAAGGGGGGAGAAATTAATTTTTATTAAAATGAATATAAATGGTTTAGGGTATTTTTATAAAAATTTGACCTAACATTGCAGTGCTCGACCTTGCGGTGCTCCCTATTGGAGAAT
>NW_021461932.1:0-334 GCF_001605985.2 Dendrobium catenatum
AATTGTTAATTTGAAATATATTTTTTCTTTGAAAAGAAAATTACACCGCTAAAGGAGTTAGAGGAAGAGAAATAATCAATGATATTTATTCCTTTAACTAATTTAGGGATGTCAGTCATTAATTATAAATTTTCAAAAATAAAAGAAAGGCAAAAATGTCATTCTAGCATTGACCAATAAAAAAACTTAAAGGGAAAAACAACATAACAATGAAAAATAAAAAACATAAGAAAATTAACAAATACAATCATGCAAACGAAAACAAAAGATAAGATCAAAAAATAAAAAAATTAGAGTTAAGTAATCATTTAGTTCATGCCTTTATGTCTATAAC
>NW_021461933.1:0-269 GCF_001605985.2 Dendrobium catenatum
TAAATCAGCTCCAATGATCTTTCTTTCTCCTGTCTCAGCCCAACATAAAGGAGTTCTACACCTCCTTCCATACAAAGCTTCATAGGGTGCCATACCTATACTTGCTTGGAAGCTATTGTTATAGGCAAATTCAATCAATGGAATGTGTGTCTCCCATTTGCCACCAAAGTCTAGTACACATAATCTGAGTAAATCCTCCAATGTCTGAATAGTCCTCTCTGATTGACCATCTGTTTGAGGGTGAAATGCTGTACTGAAAGTGAGTCTGG
>NW_021461934.1:0-233 GCF_001605985.2 Dendrobium catenatum
CTCTTGTCCTTTGATCCCTTGATCCCATCAACTCCATAGACATTTGGCAACCATCAAAGAGCTCATGCAGTCAATCATAACCATCCAAATGCACTAAGATGGCTTGCATAGGGAAATATCTTCATGACATGCAAATAAACCCTTTTAAGTCTCTCTCACTCACTCTCTCTGATCAAAAGCTAATCTAGCCCTCAATATCCCTCAAAAACCTCCTCCAGATCTTCCTCTAGCAC
>NW_021461935.1:0-258 GCF_001605985.2 Dendrobium catenatum
ATGATGTACTTGATATTTTAGTACAAACACAAACAAATATGCAATATAAAAACAAGGAGAAATAAAGAGGTAATCAAAAAAATTTGTTATCATAAAAAAACATAAACTCAGGAGCCTGAGTTACAACATTTTGGCCTAGTTTTTTTGTTTCACGTTATAAGCATTAAGATTAGCTAATTTATTTCCTGGCTTTACATGTATAGGAACAATAGTTAGAATATACACTATGAGTTGCTAAAAGGTAGAACACCTAACTTG
>NW_021461936.1:0-512 GCF_001605985.2 Dendrobium catenatum
TAAGATATTAATTATGGCTTAATTTGGAACAGCTTTCTTACTATTTTTTAAAATAAATTTCAATATAAATTTTGAACTAAAATTTTTTGTACTAAAAAGTTATCCCCACATAAGCCTAAGATTTCGTTTAGGAGGACTTTCTTTCTATTTCTTAAAGCAGCCCGTTCGTATAAATTTTTTTATTTTTATATTAAAAATTACTTCATAAAAAAAATAAGAAAGTCGTCCCAAATAAAACATAAGTGTAATTCTCATCAAATATCTGATTTTGATTTTTATAATCTTACTTAAAACTTAATTCTCTTATTGAAAGTCAAAATGGACCAGCAGTTCGGTACACCTCGGTACTGCGGGATTTTTGCCTAACTGAATGTTTCTCTCATTCAGTCGGAGGACGTAATAATTATTCTGTGAGGAGCTGTTTTAGTGGATGTATTTCGCGGTGCAGGTGATCCAGCTGAGCTGTCCATCGGTGTCAACCACTCTGCGGAAGGAGGCCCTGCGGTGAGATT
>NW_021461937.1:0-1274 GCF_001605985.2 Dendrobium catenatum
TTTTCTTATAGTATTTAATTATTAATAAATATTTATAATTTTTCAATATTTTATGCTATTTTTAAAATTTTTTGCACTACATCATACGCTATTCTCAATTGATAAGCATATTGGGAAGAATATCATAATATATCCCAACAAGAACAACAACAACAACAACATAAAGCCTTTAACCCACTACGTGGGGTCGACTACATGAATTATTTTTCTCCAATGTGTCCCATTAAAAGTCAAATTATAATTTAAATCCACTAAAAAAAATCATTTATATCAGACCTAGCAAAAATCATAATATATCCTAATAAAAAAATAAGTAATCAAACATGCCAAAGAAAACGTGCAAATCATTCATATCATATCTAGCAGATAAAATATGATTGTCATTGAACTTTTTTGAACAAAATGGAAAAAATATAGTGAAAGAATACAATGAAAGCAATGTTTCCTCTTTTGAATAAACAATTGGCTATAAATGCATAGATTAATGACAATTTTTAGAAGTATAGCTTCAAATAGGGGATATAAATTGATGTGAATCTACTAGGAGTTACTTGAGAAATTAAAAGGAACAATTGATTAAAACTTGCTAATATAAAATTATTGCTTGCAAATAAATAGAGTTAGGAATTTAACGTCTTCAACTTGCTTAGGCAAAGAAGCGCTCTTTAGATTAAGCAAACAATATAATCAAAATCTAAAGACAATAGTAAATGTTACATACACATAACATAATTCACCACTTAATAACGAGATGTTCACCTTGAGTCCCTTCTCACTCATTCACTCTTAGGCTTTAGCGGAGGAAGATGAACCATACGAGGAAGGATATTACCACTAGGAGGAGGGGGCCGAAGACCTTCGTTGATGGAGAGGTAGACGGCAGAGGAGGAGGTGGTGGATGACAGACGATTATCCAACGATCCGGTTGAAGGTGCTCTTTGATCGATAGTGTTAGTTGGTATAGGATATGGTCAATGTATCCGTCGATAGTCTCGTCGTTGCCAAAGTACACGTCAAAGAACGGGGATCCAAGAATATCCATCCTTCCTTGCTAGTCAAAAACAAATCTGTGGTCGATCTCAGGATTGGCCATTCATGCTTGCCTTGACGGGTGGGAGTAGACAAGTAGGGAAGAGGGGAGGAGAAGGTAGCGATTGGAGGAGAAAGCCGGCGGTTTGGGTAGAGAGGGGAAGGGTGGGGACGGCTTGGTGATGAGTGGGGCGGCTAGGGTTTGGATTAGGGAGAGGTTGGAATTCAGATAATCTGAATTTAAT
>NW_021461938.1:0-252 GCF_001605985.2 Dendrobium catenatum
GGAGCTTTGATCTGAGTTAACAAAATCTAAATCTCAAGACCTCTCTAGTTAATAACTTGAGTAGGTCAGTTCAGATTTTTAAATCATTATCAAGAAAAATCATATAGATGATCAATCTAAATAAAATTATAATAGTGCTGGTTATGCATTATTGGGTTTCATATATCTAACCCAATTAAGATGCATAAACAAACTATTATTCAAATATCTTCAAATCTCTTTTGAACATCTTCCAATTTGAATGAGATTCTA
>NW_021461939.1:0-274 GCF_001605985.2 Dendrobium catenatum
AGTTCAAAAAGGCACCAATGTCGTGCTTGGTGATTTAAACTTTTTGATTGAAAATAAAAGAACTTATGCAAGAGTGGTCTGAATTAAAACTCATGTTAGCTAGAAAGTAGAGAAAGGTTTGTTTGTTGTAAAGGTGGACGAGAGAAAGAATGAATTGAAACTGGGTGGAGGCAAAAAGGTTCATTACCTTAAAGTGTTTCTCGCTTTGAATCAGAATGCGAGAGGGAGTTATTTTGGCAGAGGCAAAACGAGGAAAAGATTCCTAATTTGCTTT
>NW_021461940.1:0-354 GCF_001605985.2 Dendrobium catenatum
GTAGTTCCAGTAGAAGATAAGATTATAGAGAGTCGCCTTAGATGGTTTGGTCACATAAAACGGCGACCTTTCAATGATTCGGTTAAAAGAGTAGAGGTATTAGAATTGACTTATGTTAATTAAGAAAAGTTAGAGGTAGGCCTAAAAAGGCTTGGTTATAATTAAAATATTTTGAATGACCTTTCTTTATTAGATTTAAACGAGAATTTGACCTTTAATATGACACAATAAAAAAAAAAGATTCATGTAGCCGACCCCATTTAGTGGAATAAAGGCTTGATGTTGTTGTTGTTGTATTTGATTTTTTTAGAAAATTATTTTTTCAAATAAGCTTAATTTTTTGACAGGTAAGAG
>NW_021461941.1:0-307 GCF_001605985.2 Dendrobium catenatum
TCTTTTTTTTTTTTAATTAAGTTATGTCATGTGAAAGCTGTAAGCATGTTCTAACTTTTCAACACCCATCATTAGATTTTGTTGCGGATTTGTTTTCATGATTTATGATTTTGATGATTGCAAATACTCTTATTTCTCTATGGCTGCCTTATATACTGACATTTTAGGTCCACAAGATCAGACTGCAATTTGGAACCAGCTCAAGATTGGGTAGACTAGGTCTGAGTCTGTTTGTACCCTTTTCCCTTTCCTGATTATATTGTAATTGGTGTGGCTCCTGATGCTATATAACTATGCACACACACAC
>NW_021461942.1:0-245 GCF_001605985.2 Dendrobium catenatum
ACCACCCCACGCGTATGGCATGCCTCTTTGGCTCTCACAAGAGAGCAAACAAACGGAAATCACCGGATTTCCGCTGTTTTACGGAGAGGGCAGCACACATGGGTTTTGGGGAAGCAAGCAAATGAAGTTTCTAAGGGACCTATGGCTTGGGGACGTCATCCACACATCAATGGCCTTGGGGGACCCTAGGTTTCACTAAGTTTTAGTATTTTACCTCACCCGGGTTGTCCTAGCGCTCCAAATTG
>NW_021461943.1:0-264 GCF_001605985.2 Dendrobium catenatum
ATGACTAACTCTTGGGTAACATAGGTAAATGCAACACATAATTATAAGTCATGTCCTTAGAACTAGGAGAACCTATGCTAAGTACTTATGCATCCTGAACATGCAAAGATTAAATGATAATTAATATGATTAATGATTTGATTAGTGAATAATTAAAGTATAATTATTCACTAATCCTTTCCCATGAATCCTATTTAGATGCTCAAGCTATGTTTAAAATTTTAAAGGAATAATATTTACATGATCAAACTATATATATATATA
>NW_021461944.1:0-364 GCF_001605985.2 Dendrobium catenatum
ATAACTTATTATTTATTACTATTTTTTAGAGAAGAAAGTGAATTTTTTTAGGAGGATGAATAATGTAATGTTGCAATCTCCATGCCTTTAGTGAATTTATTTTAATTTTTGTTAATCATAATATAATTCATTGAATGTTTTATATTAGTTAGACTTGTATGTATGGATAAAGAGATGAGTAAACATTAGAATTACTTTTTATCTATAAACTATTATTAGTTAAGTCTCCATGATTAATATAAATATTTTTTCCAATTAAACTTATATCATTATCAAATATTCCTTTGTAAACATCTCTATATTGAACCTAAGAGATGTTGGTTGGTCACATAATTGAGAGATTATTTTGAAAGTTTGTTAGGGT
>NW_021461945.1:0-447 GCF_001605985.2 Dendrobium catenatum
ACAGATGAGGTGGTCACTTGCGGAGAGACGAAAGAGGCTAGAAGCCAAGACGAAGGAGGAGGAAAAGGTCCCAAGCTTTCCTAGAGGAGAAGGAGAATGGAACAAGCTCGCAAGCTTTTCCACGAAGAAACCCGCAGGTTATAGCTTCCAAAAATCACATTTTCACTTGCTAAAACAGCCACAAACAACTACTATTTATAGACATGAAAGGGGAATTCAAACAACCCTAAAAACTCTTTAAATTCTTAAATTAAATGAGGGAGATGAAAAGCCAACAGTCAACTCCAGGAAACAAAGCATCAAAGCCACGGAAAAGCAGCCCAGGCGGAACCCGAAAAAGCAGCCGCAAAAGCCAAGGAGGCCCGCACGGAACCGAAGCACCAAGGCACAGGAAAGGCCACCCAGCACGAAAAACCAGCAGCCAACCGTGGGAACCAAGGAGCCAAG
>NW_021461946.1:0-265 GCF_001605985.2 Dendrobium catenatum
GACTTTGAAAATAAATTTTATTTCTATCTTCGAATCGATAGTGCAACACTAACGTCTTTGAAGATAATATGATGTTAGCTATGCAGATTTTATTATAGAAATATAAAGTCTGAATAAGTTGACCCAATTTATTTGTCCACTGTATCACGTTATAACCTATGCTCAATAACTATCCTCCATAGTTAAGTATAAAACATTAACTTAATGCCTCTATAATTTACACACATAAAAATCAACAAACTCTTTCTCCACTCATCTCACATCT
>NW_021461947.1:0-1339 GCF_001605985.2 Dendrobium catenatum
CATTTTTTTTCACCTCGTATTTTGTTTGGGCTTGGCGATCTGTTTGGTAAGCCTCTGAAGATTGACGAAGCTACTGCTGTAGGTTCTCGCCCTTCCATTGCCCGGGTGTTAGTTGAACTTGATATAACTAAATCCTATCCTAAACAAGTATGGTTAGGATCTGAATCTTTAGGTTATACTCAAGAGGTTGTTTTAGATGAATTTCCTCAATTCTGTGCTGGCTGTAAGTGTATCGGGCATGTACATGATAATTGCAAACCTGTTGCTCCTGTGATTCAAAATTTTTCCAACCCTCCTTTAGCGCCTGTTAGTATAGTGGCTGAGGGTGTTTCTAAGATTGCTCTGGAGGGTGAGATGTTGAATAAGGTTATCATTCCTGAGAATGTTCTTGCTGTAGAGCCGTCTGCTACCCCTGTTTGTGGGGGGGTATCTGTCGCGGTGGAGGTTTTTAATGATACTGTGTGTCCTGCTCTGGGTGAGTGTTCTCCTATCACGAATGATATTGAGTCTCCTGTTGTTCCTTTATCGGCAGACCCCTTTCCTGTACCTATTAATGTTGCACAAAATGATTTGAATGAGCTTGTGTCTGATCTGGTGGAGTCAAATGTAGCTATAGTGAATTCTGGTGGAATGGAGGCTAGCGGGACTACTGCTGGTTTATCCCCAAATGCGATTCCTTTCTTTCCTCCTACTATACCAATTCCGAGAATGAATCCTATGCTGTTTCACTCGTCGGATACTGTTAATGTTGCACCTTTGGTCACTGCTCGGGTTGATATTGTGACTGTATGTAACCCTGTTATCAATAATTTAATTGAAGTTCCTGTGAATTTAGTGGATTCGAATTTTTTGGCAAATCAGGTTGGGAATTCGTCTGGTTTGGACATTAGGAACCACTTTAATTGGTTGAATGAGTCGTCGGATGGTGATTCTGTATCCGATTGCTCAGAAGGTGGCTTGGCTTCTCCGGAATTTTGTGAGGGGTCGGACCCTGGTAACGACTTCACACTAGTTCGTGCGCGACCTAGTTTAACTGTTGCTTCTCGGGGGAGACTTCGCGGCCGAGGCCGCCGTAGACGCTAATGTTTTCTTAGATGTTGGTTTCTCTTCTTTATCTATTGGGTTTCATGTTTTTTTCTATTGGCTGATGCGATAATATGGGCAATGATGTGGTCGGGGCTCGCGTCCCTGGTGTTTAGCTGTGGCAACCTTTGGTGTGGCTCTAGGGTTGGTGGTCGCTCTCGGGTCGGTTTTCGATTCCCACCTTACTGGATGGTCCATGCGAGGCTCCAGGGATGCTGGAAGTCTTGGCTGTTTGCTGTGTGATGCCCCAGAATCA
>NW_021461948.1:0-309 GCF_001605985.2 Dendrobium catenatum
TTTTTTTTGTAAAAACAAGAATGTTGAGGAATCGAAAGAGCTTCTTCTTTTAAAACAATTTTTTTTCCTCTTGAAACTACTGGACTCAACATTATTTTTAATGGATGGTGTAATATTCTTGTCGATTTGATTTAAGCAAAAAGAGTGGAGAGAAATGGCAAAATATTGCATCATACCATATAGTACTTCCTACACTCATATGATTAGTTGCTTGGCAAAACATGGAAATCTCTTTGAGTCTCTAAAGTTTTATGATGAGATGAAGAAAAGAGGTTGGATTCCAAACCTTAAGGTTTGCAACTATATAAT
>NW_021461949.1:0-230 GCF_001605985.2 Dendrobium catenatum
ACTCCTCTAATGGGGTTGATCTTGGACCCAGTATAGATTGTAATTTTGTTGAAAAGGCCTTAAAGGAAAAGATGCTCATGCTCAAAGACTTATACCCATTTCTCAAGGACAGGATTTAAATTTTTATCAAGAGTAGAAGATTCAATCTTTCTATTAGAAAATTTCCTCTAACTATTTGGACCCTGTCAGAACGACATGTGGGAACAAATTTATCAATTAGAGTGAGAAGT
>NW_021461950.1:0-274 GCF_001605985.2 Dendrobium catenatum
CATTCGCCTGACCAGATCGCAACAGCGAATGAGAATGACTCAAAATCAACCTGACCATATTCGCAACAGCGAATAATGAGCCCTCCCGAAAGTCTAATGTCCACCTGACCAAAATCGCAACGGTGGGACAAAAGAGGAAAGTGTAGTGAGGAATGCCTCCCAGGGACTCTGTCGGGCTCTCTCAACCAGAAAAAAGGGAGTTCACATTCGCCTGACCAGATCGCAACAGTGAATGAGTATGGCTCAAAATCCACCTGACCATATTCGCAACAGC
>NW_021461951.1:0-269 GCF_001605985.2 Dendrobium catenatum
AATTGGCGAGCAACGGAGGTCAGGTGGACCGTAGTTGGGTGACAGATGGTCAGAAAGATCATAGTTGGCAGACAACAGAGGTCGGGAGGACAGTAGTTGGGAGACGATGGTTGGGAGGATAGTAATTGGCAGGCGACGATGGTCGGAAGGGTTGTAGTTGGGCGACGTTGGTTGGAAGGGCCATACTCGGCAGGTAATGTAGGTTGGAAGGGTTAAAGTTTGTGGGCGACAAAGGTCGGGAGGACCATGGGTGATTGATGAATAGGTGG
>NW_021461952.1:0-355 GCF_001605985.2 Dendrobium catenatum
TTGGAGATGTGATCTAGTGTTTATAGTGAAATAACTAGGGGTTTTGTGGTGCATGGTGAAAAGAATGTCAATCCTAGCTCTATTTAGGTGGAATAACTCTTTAGGGGATGGGTTAAATGGAGCGAAATGAATATGGAGTGCTAGTTTAAGATGTGAAGTTATGATTTCCAGCTTTTGGTAGAGTTTAATTGATGTGATATGATGTTAATCCAGGACTTGTATTTAGAATTTTAACAAAAAAGATTATCCAAGTATGTTAATTGCAAATTAAATATTGTTCCCAATTTAAGCTCTCAGAAATCTTAGTTGTTAGCTACAACAAGGTAAGCACTTACAACTAAATTAGCAGGGCTTG
>NW_021461953.1:0-257 GCF_001605985.2 Dendrobium catenatum
GGTGAGTGGTGATGGTATCTCTATTAATCACCAAAAATTTCAGGCAGTCACTAATTGGCTGAGGACTACTACTATATTTGAGATACAGTATTTCTTGGATATGGCTGGATATTATAGGAAGTTTGTAAAGGTGTTTTCTCAGATTTCAACACCACTGATGAGACTGACTTAAAAATTAGTAGCTTTTATTTAGTCAGAAGAGTGGGAGGCTTATTTTCAAAGATTGAAGGATTGTTTGAGTTCTTCTCTAGTTTTGG
>NW_021461954.1:0-475 GCF_001605985.2 Dendrobium catenatum
AATAATACCCAACATAAGTTTGTCATCATCAAAAAAGGGGGAGATTTTTTATATTATCTACCTCATGACCTATTTTAGAGATTTTGATGATAGCAAACATATGCTTGGATGCTTTAATTTGTGTGCTAAGTATTTCAGGTGTAATGATGTGCATTATAATTACTTATGAGATTTATATTGCACAAGTCAAGTTCAATCAAATGTTGAGATAAAGATGGACCAAGATGGACAACTTGAAGGATTTTATATTATCGTAAGAGTATATTAGTGGTCCACTAATATTACTTGTACGATTTAATTTGCTCACAATCTAAATATTTAATATTTTTGATATAGAAATTTATAAGATTTTTTGTTAAATAAATTTTATAACCTTCATTTTATTGCTTAATTATTATCAAATATGAAGAGCTATATAATTAGGAAAATTAAAGGTAATAAGCTTATATGGTAAAATATTTATTATTTACATTGA
>NW_021461955.1:0-343 GCF_001605985.2 Dendrobium catenatum
TGTAATGCATGCAAATAGCAACTATCTTAACACAAATAAAAAAATAAAATAAAAAAAAGACAAACATTTCTTGATCTAGTGAAAAAACAAATATTCTTAAAATGAGAAAGTTACCTCTTGGTTTTAATCAAAAACTTAATAGAATTGGATTGACAACGCATAGCCTAGAAAAGATCAGAAATTCAGAATTTGATAATCCAAACTCAAGTTCTTTAAAAAGGCTCGAAAACTTTTTAATTCAATATCTAAATATAAGACAAATTAGAGAAAGAAACAGAAAATTTTTAAAACTCCTTTCATAAAATTTATCTTATAGAAGATTAATGCATGAATTGTTGAATCA
>NW_021461956.1:0-254 GCF_001605985.2 Dendrobium catenatum
CTCTACATTTGTAGTGAACAGAAATGCGCCACACTTAGTGTTGTTACTTATACAATTTATGGAAGTTTTTGTGTGTTGTAGATCCTTGTCCTTGTAAATATTCACCTCGCATGAATATCTATATGTGCAGGAGATTCATCATAAGTGCATCATATCCCCGTCATCATCTCTATGTATGCCGATTAACGATCTACTATATTCACTAGTATTTTCATTAGAAGATCCTTTGCATGTAGAGGGAGTCGTTGTGTGCC
>NW_021461957.1:0-283 GCF_001605985.2 Dendrobium catenatum
CCTTATGTCAATCACTCTTTAGATTAAAATTTCAAATTGATTTCATATAATTACATACATTTCTTATCTATTTCTTCTTCACTTTTTGTTATTGTCAAAAAGGGGGAAAAATTATTGTGTTTGTATGTTTGCATTTTAGTTTTTGTGTCATTTGGTGTGTCATTTGGCTTGTGTTATTTATATTGTCTTGTATATTGTCTTGTATTTTTTATTTTTTGTTAAAAATTTTTTGAAAAAACAAAAAATTGTGTTCTTTACTTCAAAATGCCTCCTTATTTTCATG
>NW_021461958.1:0-309 GCF_001605985.2 Dendrobium catenatum
TTCATTCTCTTAACCTGCAAAAGGACTCATTACCTTTACCTCTACCCAACTTCAATCTTTACACATGCAAAAAAAGTCAAAACCTGCACAGGCTAGAAGCAACATCAAATAGAATTAAGCCAATAATCAAGTACAACTAAAATAAACCCCATAATTAAATATAGAAACCCTTTAATACCAACAGTCCAGACTACCACCCCCCCCAACACCCAACACCCAAAGAACCAGACCCCTAACAGTAGAAAACCCAAAACTGAGAAACTCCCAACGGCCACAGCATAACCAAACAGAGCACCACTCAACCTTAAC
>NW_021461959.1:0-1476 GCF_001605985.2 Dendrobium catenatum
GAAACCATAGTTTTGTTAGAATATGGCATCATAAAAATCTAGTAAATTATTTAATCTCCGACTTGATACTTAAAACAGAACAAGATGGAATCCCCATTTCCTAATGTGTCACCCATTATGCCTTCAATAAGGGGTTTGGTCTTTTGAATAAAATTTGAAGTTGCACAAAATAGAGGGCTGGGCCATCAGTTTAATTTGTAGGATTTTAAGCCCTGATTGATTCCTTTGATGAACCGCTCTCCTGAGGCATTCTAATGGTGAAAGAAATTAGTCATTTTCCTTAAAAAATTATCTCCAAGGAGACCAATTAGTGATAGATGTACTCAACTCATTCAATAACTACATGCATGAATATTGAAATGGCCTTTCAAAAGTATATCTTAATTTCTTATAATTATTCAATCAATGATGTCATGGTTTGTTTGGATGGTCTTAGTGCAATGAGTTTGGAGGTGACAATAGTCCTTCCCTTAAAGTCATTTGGATTGCCAGAAATTTTATGTTGACCTATCTATCCATTGCTCTTGAACAATAATCTAAGAACTCCTAGAACAAATAATATCCATCAAATTCAAATTCCTGTAGACATTGATCTTGGATCATCCTATATAAATTCTTCAAGGATTCATATCTTGATTAACACTAATCTAGAGATTTTAGTCCTTAATTATTCCATTCATTGCCACAAGGGATATGATGTTCCAACACATGTTTTAAAAGATGACTTAGGTCATTTTTCCACCCCACATTTTATTGATGGTGAAAATGCCCTTCTGAGAGGCATTCTAATCTAGGGTATTCAATTCGGATCAACAGGTCGGGTTCGGGTCGAATCCGACTTGACCCGATTGTAAACGGGTTCACACTAACCTGACTTGGTTTTACAAACGGGTCAGGTTTGTCAATCCGAACCCGACCCGTGTTAGTTACCGGGTTGACCCCGACCCAACCCGTGAAAGCCTGCGACTACGGGGTGCGACACAATCGGTGCGGATTGCGGCTGCCGATTGTGCAAGATTGCTGCTGCAAGCTTGCGAGGCTTGCGACTACACGAGGTCGCAACCGATGTGGCAGTGCAGCTCTGGGGTTAGACGCAATGTGGTTGTGCGACGTGACCGGTGCGGCAGTGCGGCTCTGGAGTTTGACGTGAGGTGGCAGTGCGACAATGTGGCTCCAAGATTGACCGCGGTTTGACGGCGGACGCGAGAGCTTGCGACTACGCGAGACCGCGGCGGATGCGAATCTAATCCAACACATACCAAGCCATGACATGTAACTCATCCTTCGTATTGCGGAAGTGCCTGTTATCTAAAATTTTGCAAAAATAAACCTCCCTGGGGTCATGCTATAAGCGCTTAATTTTGATTGAATTGCTTTCAGTCCTTTTTAATCCTCCAGTAATTCTTAGCTGTATGAATGAAAAAATAAATAAATAATAAATCCCAGCTGGAGGCAGCATTATTTAAGACCCTTGAC
>NW_021461960.1:0-297 GCF_001605985.2 Dendrobium catenatum
TCAAGTTCTAGAATTTATCAATCGAACACAACTTCATAAGATTGAGGTGGCAATGACATTAGTATTTAACCTTCCTCAAAATAGTTCTCTCTTACATTCATCTATGCAATATGAGTATACCCTTTAACTCATAGTTTCAAGTTTCATTTAAATATCACGTTCAAATTCTTCATCTCAATCGCATAAGAGGCTCTCAAATCTTTTAGGAAAATTCTTCTATCAAGTCAAATTGTCAGCAGAACAAGACAGTTGTTTCTGCATTTTTTTTTATCAATATGTAGTTGTAGTTGGAGTCAA
>NW_021461961.1:0-251 GCF_001605985.2 Dendrobium catenatum
TATTTTAATTAAAAAAAAATTGTACTAAAAATCAGATTTAGAAATAATAAGAAAGCGGTCACAAACGAAGTCTAAGGATTTGTTTAATTTTTTTTCTTATTTAAAATCACGAGAATATATAAATAGTCTTTATTATTGGATTACATAAAAGTTGAATATAAAATTAAAAAAAATTACATATGAATTTATTTAAATAATATAGAAATTTTCAATTATTTTATTTATTGTCGTGATGAGTTGCCAACATTGAA
>NW_021461962.1:0-200 GCF_001605985.2 Dendrobium catenatum
CTCTCCTTCTCTCACTCTCTCTCTTTCTCTCACTCTCTCTTTCTTGCTCTCTCAATCTCTCTCTTGCTCTCTCTCTCTCTCTATCCCTCTCTCTATCCCTCTCTCTCTTGCATTCCCTTGGTCTCTCCCTTGCTCCTTCTTGAACTCTCATGCTCTCTCCCTTGCTCCTTCTTTTTCTTTCTCTCTCTCTCTCTCTCTCT
>NW_021461963.1:0-275 GCF_001605985.2 Dendrobium catenatum
ACGCTCTGCCAGTCTTTCACTTGAAGCTCTCATCTTTCCCAGGCCACCATTAAAGATTCTCATATTTGCCAGACCTTCATCTAAGGCCCGAAGTTTCTGCCTTATCATCATCTAAGGCCTAAAGTCCTGCCAGACCATTACTCGACACTCGGACTTCTATTGTAGAATTGCTACTTGTAATCTGACCGTTCTTAGAGACGAATCAGCCTATTGTAACCAACTCAAGTTCTAGTGAAGTCTTTTCAACTGGGCTAGGCCCCGTGGTTTTTCCCCTT
>NW_021461964.1:0-233 GCF_001605985.2 Dendrobium catenatum
CTAGACCTACAAAAATATATGTTTTTGTTGATTTATGAGGTAATTATATTGTATCAATATTCCCAAGGCCAAGACTTGGGATTATCACTAGCAGAAGCACATGAAAGCTAAGCCATCTAATGCCAGCAGCAGTGGTGATAGAAAGCACTCTCATAGAAGAAGCAGTAGTAGTACCTTTTTGGATGCCCGGATGGCAAGGATGCAAGCTCTTGCAAGTAAATCAATGCAGATTG
>NW_021461965.1:0-563 GCF_001605985.2 Dendrobium catenatum
AACTTTATTTGAAGTCTTCAACAATCTGGAGTATAATTTTCCTGAAATATTAGTACACACAAGAGCAAAAATAATTCTTCCAAAATGTGTTAGGCGAAAATAATAATCAAAACAATAATATTTGGTAACATCAAAAACATACAAGTTGTAAGAATGTAAAATATGCAAAGCTAAGTAGTAACTCTCTCAACAATGCATGCTTTATTGAGGGATTATATTACTAAACTAGTGTGGGCGATGGTTTATTGTTCTCAAGGGTAATGACTTTTTCTCTCAAAAATTCATTAGTATTTTTATTGCTGGCCACTTCCAGTTTTAATGCATGCTCACTACTATCTAGTTGACATGCAAGTTTTTCTAATTCCTTAAATGAGTTTTCAAGTTCAATATGTAATGTTTTTAAGAAATTATGTGTATTTAATAGGCAAGTCTACTTCTTATTTAATGCATCAAGTTCATTTAATAAATTCATATGCTCGCTATCCAAAGTAGTGTGCTCGATAATTAAACTAGCATATTCCTTTTATAAATTAAATAATTCAATATTGAGACTAGTAAGTATA
>NW_021461966.1:0-214 GCF_001605985.2 Dendrobium catenatum
GGGTCAAATACTACAACCCGCATGTGCTCCGATCATCGCATATAAATCTCAAATCCAACGATCCGAGAATGCTGCGCGGGCCAAATATGCAAGTATCATCCTCCTCCTCAAAAGGACTGGAGTCGACCTAACTTGATTCATAAAATGCCTCCCAAAATCCTACAAAAATACAAGTACTTTAATGTCACCCCGATGATGGCCGTGTTGATCGAAA
>NW_021461967.1:0-367 GCF_001605985.2 Dendrobium catenatum
TAAGTGGCACTTGCCATATGGACATTTAATTTGATAAGTTTAATTGATTTGTTTAATTTGATTGCGCATTAGATCTCCTGCTTTTCTAGTCTTTTTATTTGCATGCCGCATTTGGTTTGACCTGGAATTCGAATTTAGGCTGTTAGGGGTCTGTCAAAAATTCTTCTACTTTAATTAACTAAATTTTTTAAGATAAGATAGAAACACTAAACGGTCCTAAGAAGTAAGCTCGGACTCGCCGAGGGTTTTTCATGCATCATATTAAATCTTCTCTACCTTGTTAGGCATCTCTCCGCCTGCGGCTTCTGGCAGACCACCTGGCCTATGAGGGTGTCGATCTGTCAAGGGGATGTTATGCAATCTCTAG
>NW_021461968.1:0-243 GCF_001605985.2 Dendrobium catenatum
TATATATATATAATTTGATGTCTTTTTAGGCTTTGAATTTGTTGAGGATATCATTGGTATCCATATGTGCTTTGACAAGGCTTTTTTTCTCTGATTAGTGCATAAAACAATGTGTGAAGTGCTTTTCAATGATTAAAGAGGAGATTAAAGAGGAGATTGATGATGGTGAAGAAGAACAACAAATGAATGTGAAGATTATAGTTAATAAGAAAAACAATAATGTTTTATATGCAGAAGTTAAGA
>NW_021461969.1:0-688 GCF_001605985.2 Dendrobium catenatum
TTCTAGCTTTATGATTAGCTTTGTGTGGTGGACTCATTGATGTCTTTGTAAGAGCGATGTGGTATTTCGTGGGGAAGTTGTCTTTCTTCTCGCTTGCACTTGTTTTCCAGATGGTTTTGGATTTCAAGTGAGAGGTCTATTTTGGGGATTTGTTTCTCTTTGTTATTTGGAGCTTTGTTTAGAGGGTAGGTTTAGTTGCTTGAGTTGAGTCTTATATCAAGTGCCTTATTTGGATTGTGGGAACATCAAAGGGCATTATTAATGTTGCTTTAGGGTACACTTGACTTTAGAGAAGTGTGTCCAAAACAACAATGCCTACATTCCTTTCATTTATAATTTTCATTCTTCTCTTTCTACTGCATTGCTACTTATTATCTAACTTTCATGCATAAATCTCTAAGCCTAGTGACACGCGTACGAAAATTCTAAGGGTTAGAAAACAAAACCTCCTTTTATCCCTACAACTTTAGTGACACATAAGGACAAAAATTAAGGACCGAGTCTTAGAAAATATAGACTTAGGGTGCATGCTCCTTATAGGATAGAGACATCAAAATAAAAAAACTTGGTGACACGTCTTCCTAGGTTCTAGTTTTCTTAATTCACTAATAATCAACCAAACAATCTTAATCTAATTCTTAAGATTTATTAAAAAATACTTAATCCTTAATCAACTTATAATTAATAT
>NW_021461970.1:0-386 GCF_001605985.2 Dendrobium catenatum
CTGAGAATGGCTCGGACTCTTTGGCGCTATTAATAATCTTTGCAAAACACAAAGCAGTGGATCCCCCTCGTCTCCGTGAACATCCTCAATGCCAATGTCGGAGTCATGCTCCACAGCAGTTTCCCCTTCTGCTCCATGCGAGTCTCCCTCCAGGACCTGGATTCGTTGTCGGTTCGGACACTCATTCGACTTGTGTCCGGGCTGGAAACATCGAAAACATTTAACGGTAGTAGGTCTACTATATGGATTTTCTCGAGGAGGGGCTGGGGCCTTTCCTTGCAATTTAGCGTCAACAGGCACGTTGGCGTTCGGACTTGGACTGGTAGGTGCCCGTGCAGATGGGTTTGGCTTGGTTCCAGTGGAATTTGTCTTCACGTTGTCTCCCG
>NW_021461971.1:0-405 GCF_001605985.2 Dendrobium catenatum
GATCATTAAAAACATAAATACTTGACAAACACTCCTGATCAAGAGAATCAATATAGATCGTTTGATAAAGAACTCTGAATTTATCATGAATCTTTTGCATATTTACAAATCATGTCACTCTTAAAATATCTAAATAGACTTCATCTTCCCACGTGAAAGATTGCTTTTACATTTTGAAGCATAAATCTTGGACTAGAGACTTAAGGTAGCTCTCAGGCTTGAAGCATCCCGGAACACTGCCTCCGTTGCTGAACCCCCACCTAATCATTGTCATTGGACCTTCATCCGGCCACCACCGTTGGGTCTATCTTCGACCATCATCGCCCACCGACTATGTTCTCTTGTGAGCTCTAGTCAATATTTATTAATAAAAGAATGTTGTCATTATCAATAACAACAAGAAGC
>NW_021461972.1:0-274 GCF_001605985.2 Dendrobium catenatum
TAGCTTGGACGATCATGCATTTGGACTTTGATTTGTTTATTCATCCAAAGCCCCAATTTTATATATTCCATCGGTCCCGAGCTCAATATGAGCTTCAAACTTTAGTGATCTTGAGAGTCAAATCTCTTATCATTTTAGTTGGAGTTTAAGTTAAATCTTTTATCTGTATTTGTCCAAGCTTTGAGTCCAAGCATAATCCAAACTTACAATGAGTCTCTTCCACTTGTCCGAATCTCCTGCAATTCTTTGAGTTCGGTCGAATTTGAGTCAAATG
>NW_021461973.1:0-247 GCF_001605985.2 Dendrobium catenatum
ATGATAGTATTAATCAACCTTAATTACCTCCTTGATTTTCTTGATCAATTAAGGCATAATTGTGAATATCGCCTGGGCCGATCCGAGATCGTTCTGGCCGATTACCAAAAGTACAGAATACCTTAATTGTTTATGGCGGCAAATTCTTTCTATTTTGAGCCTATCATCCTGGCCGATGCAAGTATCATCCATGCCGATTTGCTAATGACGGCTGCCTTAATTAAGAACCCCTGAATAGATTTTCTGT
>NW_021461974.1:0-398 GCF_001605985.2 Dendrobium catenatum
TTGAAGTGCCGAGTGTGCACGTTTTGATTATTTTCTGAAGAATTTTGACCGGGTAATTTAGATTTGGCGGTGTTTTCTTTCGACTGTAATTTATGATAATTTCTGAATTTATCTGGGCAGTAGAATAAAAGTCTTATAATGTTGTTGTGAATGTTCTGTGGTAATTTGGTAAAATTCTGTTTCGATGAATTTTGTGTAAATTCCGTGTACTGTCGTTATGCCACCGGATTTTCGTACGATTTCTTAAATTTGTCCGGATTTGTTCTGAAATGATATGCTATGCTTGTGTGCTATGAAAAGGGAGTTATAAGGGGTCAGGATCCTGTGAGATCCTGTCTGTGTCAGGGAAAATCTGAAATGTGCTCTGAAATCTGTTTATGAATACAAGTTTCGGATCC
>NW_021461975.1:0-210 GCF_001605985.2 Dendrobium catenatum
TTATAAAGAGTGGGCTCGAGGTCCTTCAATAGTAAGCCCGATATATTAATCGAGGTTTGCTTTGGTAATTTCTACATTTTAATGGTAGATAAAAGAGGATAGGGTCAAGCTTTCTACAGTTATCCTTAGATTGGCTAGGAACTCAAAAGGAGCTCAAAATTAAAAGGAACTGATAGGGAGAGAAGAAATTATAAGGTAGTGGAAGGAAAG
>NW_021461976.1:0-296 GCF_001605985.2 Dendrobium catenatum
ACTGGCATATTTGTTGACTATTGAATGATGGTCCTTTTTATTTTCTTGTCTCTTGATGCTAAATATATTTATATGTATTTGCAAGGAACCCATAATCCTTGTAATTTATTAATCGTCGTTGATTACAATTGGATAGCATTGTTCATATGCAAGCTGTATTGGTTTCACACATTTCAAATACATCTTGGTTGATAGTTCATCACTACTTTGATCCACGAGCCAGTGGTTGTGTACATGAAGAGTCTTATATCATTGCATGTAGGCACATTATCATACTCCTCGTTCAATCATTGCAT
>NW_021461977.1:0-219 GCF_001605985.2 Dendrobium catenatum
TACTCACAATCACCAGGGGCTACGACCCGGTGGTTCCACCCGTAACACCTCTACCCAGTTGGATAGAGGCGACTAATGTCATTAGCTCATTGTCCTTTTGTTCCCTCGACCGGTACCGTTCCTCACAGTTCATGTCAATAAAGAGAAGAAAATAGGGAAACAGGGATTAGAAAGCACATTTAAGGAGGGGATTTTAATTGCATTCTTTGTCAAGATGAG
>NW_021461978.1:0-377 GCF_001605985.2 Dendrobium catenatum
TCATCATCTCCCTCTTTCTTTCATGCTAAAAAATAAAATAATAGCAACAAAATAAGAATCTCTAATCCCAATCGTCTTCCTTCTCTTCCTTGTCATCATCATGATCTACTTCTAGTGGGTGATAAACATAGTGGTAAACAAAATAAATAAATGAAATGGAAGGTTATAATGGTTTTTCACAAATTGAGTCCTCCTGGATATACTTACAAATGCTTCATTAAATTGTGAAGCAAAGTTATATTGCTTTTGTTACGTTTCCATCTTATGGACAACCCACACAAGTACTTGCTTAGATTTTAACTGCTATGAATTTTTGTTCAAACATATTTTAATTTTCTATTATTTCTCTAAGTCTTCTATAGATTTCAAAAAAAGAA
>NW_021461979.1:0-255 GCF_001605985.2 Dendrobium catenatum
AGTTTCAATAGTCTTTAACTGTTGATCATTGGTCATTATCTGAGTGTTTTCTGGTGGTGTATTTGGATTAGATAATTCCAAATCTATATTGATAGGATCATCCTCAACATCAAGTATAGGGGAGTCAATATCATAATAGTATTGGAATTGTTCATCTACTTCATTCACATTTATTCCTTGAGAATTATTGAAACTTATTCAATATGAATTAGGTTATTATACCTAAGTTTATGTCCTAGCGGCTAACCAAGAGGG
>NW_021461980.1:0-240 GCF_001605985.2 Dendrobium catenatum
GATCCTTCTACAACTTCCCTTCCTCTTGGCCGAAGATCTCTAAATCCCGACCTCTCTCAGTCAAGTCCAATAGGACCGAACTTCAGAAGCCAGCCTCCTCCCATCTTCTGAAGCCCTTCCCGAGCCTTTGCTTCTCCGGTCCACGCAAAGAGAGAGAGGGAAGGCTTTCTTCCTTACCTCCTTCAACCTCGACGCCTGCGACCTCCACATCCCGTCGAGCTTCCTCTTCTACCCGACTTC
>NW_021461981.1:0-200 GCF_001605985.2 Dendrobium catenatum
TGGGCTCTGTTTTTGGTAGACCGTTACAAACGGATCAAGCAACAGCCTCCAGAACCCGACCATCCGTGACTAGGGTTTTGGTGGAAGTTGATATCTCCAAGAAACATGCCAAAGAAATCGGGGTTGGCTCCAAGGATTTGGTTACATGCAAAAAGTTGAATTCGAGAAAATTTCTGATTTTTGTTCGCACTGTAAAATGC
>NW_021461982.1:0-300 GCF_001605985.2 Dendrobium catenatum
GTAGCAGATCATAAATCAGGAAGAGGTATGGTTGCGCCTAACTTGCGCTTGACTTGCGCTTTCGTTGCGTTTAAGTTATACGTTAAATTTTAGGGTTTAGGGTTTGGTTATAATTTTTTCATAATTTGTTAATGTACTGTTCAAATGTTTATTTTTCCGATTTTTCACGCTTCTTCTCTTAAACGATTGACTTTAAAGATTTAGTAATAGTTGTATAACTAGCATATATGTTCAATGAGGTGTTAAATATTTGTTTAGTTTTAGGAATTTGAAACTTCTTGAAGCTAAATAATTACGAAA
>NW_021461983.1:0-366 GCF_001605985.2 Dendrobium catenatum
CTCCTTCATGAAGTTCCCTTCCAATACGCTATCTGATAATCACTCCACCCTACTAGCTAGGTGCTCGAACCGCTCACGGTAGTCTGCTACTGATCCCTCTTGCACCAGAGCAAAGAATTGCTCATAGAAATCTCTTCCCCGGTCGGTTTGGAAACGTTCTATTATGCAGTTTTTGAATTCCCTCCAGTTCCTGATATGCTCCCTCCTGTCACGCCACTGATACCATGACAAAGCCTTTCCTTCCAGACACAATCCTGCCGCCATCAGCTTCTCATCCTCTGTCAACCCATTGACAACAAAGTAATGCTCCACCTTGTAGATCAAACCACGGCCGTCTTCCCCCTCGAAAACGGGCATCTTCAATTT
>NW_021461984.1:0-1459 GCF_001605985.2 Dendrobium catenatum
AAGAAGAGAAAAAATAAAGTACAGACTAACTCAACCCCAAACCTACGCAATCTTGAACTGGCTTCGTTTGTTTGTCCGATCTCCGATTCTTGAAAAGTTAGAAGCAACAAGCAGTCCAAGAGAATCAATAGTGTTTGTCAATCATCAAAACATGAGTCATGAAAATAGATTTGCAACACAAGAATCGTACATTATGATTAGTTTTAAAAATACAAGTTTTGACTTACTCCCCTAGTGTGTGTGTGTACGGTTACCCAAATACAATCACACTCACTCATACTCAAGAAAAAGAAAAAAGTATAGACTTCAATTATAAGAAATCCTAATCTAATATATCTTAAATTCTTCGACAGTCTGGAGTATAATTTTCCTGAAACATTAATACACACAAACAATACAAACAAGACTTTTCTAATATGTGTTAGGAGAAACAGTAATCAACACAATAAGATTTTAAAATCCTCAAAAACTCACATGATATAAAAGCATAGATTTGAAAACTAAGTCGCAACAGTAGCAATCGATTAGGATTGGTAGAAGTAGTGACGCATATTGAAAGGAGGGCATAAAAACTAATCACATGATGAAGGAGGTGAAAAGATTTAAAGAGGGCAATAAAAAATATCGCTCGCGTGATCTCTTTCCCTTAGCGCCAAATTGCTCTCTTAGCGTAAAATTAGAATTTGCCTTAAAAAATGTTTTATAAGGCACTTAAATATAAATGTCTTGATTAATATGTCCTTAAAGGTTAGTTTTTTTGTAGTCAAAGTTCATTTCAAAATTGTTCAAGTCATAAAACGTTATGTCAGTAAATCGTCTGCTATGGTGAAATTCTCCAATTTAGCATACACAGCCTAGAACTCAATTTAATCCACAAAAAATTAATCAACATAAATTTTTACTATCATACCATATGTTAATTTTGTTGATGTAACTTTGCAAAAATCTCCATTTCAATTTAGACATTATGTGAATTAAATGCTAACAGTTGTATTTAATCCTAAAAATATTCATTAATTATTAAGTATTTAATATAAGAAAAATTAGCAATGATTTTATTCCATGTGATCAAAATAATGTTTTTTGAATCAATCACATTAGAGACCTTTTATATTTGTGACAGTAGTCTATTTAATGATCCGTTGGGAGTTTTACCACTTACAGCTCAATTTCTCTTTTTTCAAATAGTTATTCTAAGTGTTAAAATACTTCTTAAATTTGTTAAACATCTTTAAGAAACTTTTCTGATGCTTTTTTTTCCCAAATTGTTCAAACAATTCTTCTTAAAAGCTAGTTTTCATTTTTCATTTATACTCAGTAGTAATTGGTACTATGCATCTGAAACCAGAATTTGTTTTTATTTTTTCCATCCTCTGAACCTTCAAAGAATTTTCTATAACTCATTTTAAAATATCTACAAAACCATTAATTTTATTTTAACCCTAATCAGTAAAATCAT
>NW_021461985.1:0-556 GCF_001605985.2 Dendrobium catenatum
CAAATCAATTAAATTTATATTGTATTAATTTCAAACTGAATTAATTAAATTTAAAATTGATCTCTTTAGCAAAACTTTTTAATCTATTTTTTCCTAATTGTATTCTATATAACAACAATCTAATCATATTATTGTTGCGTCCTGGAGTATTCGCTGAGGTAGAGAATTATAATGTTTAGCATCTTAGCGTTGTACGAAGATCTAGAGCACAATCAGATAAGAGAGAGGGTGTAGTCGTTATAAGAGACACCAGAGTTTTTACGTGGAAATCCCTTTAAAGGGGGAAAAACCACAGGGCCTGGCCTAATTTGAATGAATCCACTAGTATTTGCAGTCGATTACAAATGAGGCCTTTCCTTGGGAGAAGACCTTGGCTTTGATGATACAAATGTATATCATATAGAGCGCATTACATGGTGGGAGTTACAATATAGACATGTTTGTTTGGTCGACACGATCATAATCGATAGGATCGAGGTTGGAAGGACCATAGTAGGTGACGGAGGTCGGAAGGACCGTATGTAATATCAGTTTCTGCTCCAGGTTCGTCCGGACG
>NW_021461986.1:0-397 GCF_001605985.2 Dendrobium catenatum
AGTGTCAAATTCTTATTTAAATTTAATAAAAAAATGTCATTTCTAATATTTTCTAACAAAGTCTTTTTAGGTCTATCTCTACCTTTTTTAACATGCATCTACTATTCTAACCATGTCATTAGAAGGCTGATATTTTATGTGACCAAACCATCTAAGGAGATTCTCTTTAAAATATCTACCACTGGAGCTATTCCAACCTTTTCACATATATGCTTGTTTCACAATTCTATCTTTAAGAGTAAAGGCACTTATCCACTTGATCATCCTTGTCTCTTCTACACTTAACTTCATTTTATGCTCTCTTTTAATAGCCAACATTCTACGCCATAAGGCATTGTAGGTCTCACCACCATCTTATAAAATTTTCCCATAAGATTGAGGGTTACTTTTCTATTAC
>NW_021461987.1:0-459 GCF_001605985.2 Dendrobium catenatum
ATGTTGATGATAAACTTGGACATCCACATAATGTACACGAAACATCATATAAAACAACAATAGTAGTTAATAACCATCAAACTTAGGCCTCAAATCACTGAAGCTAATGCAATTATTTTACCAGAACATGAAAAGTTCCAAAAGTTGATAGCTCAAACAAACGTACTAGAATGAAAATAGGTTCCATGCAGAGTATAACATTTTTAAGTATCAATAAAGTTGTTTGGACACAGTTTGTCCATGCATCCGAGAAGCATATCATGCATATGATGCATAACCTCAAGCAAGATGGAAAAATTTGAATCAAATTGACTTGATTAGATCATGGTTTTAAGTTTTGATAAGTTCGAGTAATTTTGAGGTTTTAGAATGATTTCAATTGAAAACAATCTTAAACCAATTAACATTTTAAATTTTTAAAAGTTTCATGACATTGAGGCTTAACTTAAAGAGTATCAA
>NW_021461988.1:0-203 GCF_001605985.2 Dendrobium catenatum
AGACTGTTGCGGAGGGTGGATGGATTTTGCTTTAAGAGCGATGGATTTATTTCAGTTTTAAATATTTTTTTTTTATTTTGAATTTTGTGGAGCTTTGGATCTTGGATTTTTGTAGGATTTGGGTGGAATTTGAAATATTTGTGGACCCCTCCGGTTGAGATATTTGTTCAACACGGCCATCATCGGGGTGTACTTGAGGTCAT
>NW_021461989.1:0-1385 GCF_001605985.2 Dendrobium catenatum
ATACCCTTGTTAAAATTATTAATGATAAAGAGAATAAAATCAAGAAAAAATACACAATTTCAATGCAAATGCAAAATTAATTCAGTTGTTAATTACACTGCAAAATTAACTAACATATTTTTTTATAAACAAGCTATTGAAACATAACATAACATACTCTTATGTGATGCAATGATTCCGTAATTAGGGCATCTCCAACCGAAAATTTCATTTTTCACTCCAAAATGCAATGAAACACAACAATGTTGTGATTCATCTCTAATCGAACTCCATTTTGCACGATTCTGCGAAGGTAATCATCTTTTTCCTCTTTCGTGCGATTCTTCAGCAAATACGATTGTGATAGAAAAATCGCGTAGGTGAATAGTGCAACGCCAATATTGGCGTGGCACTGTTCACCCTCCACCGATTAATGATTTTTTTGCAGTTCGAATGGAGCAAACCAGCTACGCCTTATATTCGTTTGAAGTTCGGCTGGAGACGCCCTTAGGGTATTTAAATATCCTAATTAAATGAAACTTAGAAGAAAATAATATAATTTGTCCTAAAGAAGAAGGGATATATAACATTTAAATACATATTAATTACAAACATTTTCACACAAAATTTTGAAAATGGCATTTATATAAATATATAATTGTGTTAGAATATTTATAGTGATAGGAAGAAAAAATCTTATCATCTTAGTATTACACAAAAATATCATACAAATAATTATGGATGAGTTGAGAGTATCTAATAGAGGACATGAGATTTTTTATATGAAAATTTTGGAAAAAAATAACGAGATTTGACCCATTTAGAAAGATTCCACTAGTGTGAGTAATAAATTATAAATGATTTCCTTCCTCGTCATTGAAGAAATTTTGATGTAATATGGTAGGCAAAGATTAAAAAAAAACTTCTATAGTGAAAATAGGAGAAACTTTGACATGTTTGAATTATTATGAGATTGTTGATGATATGCTCAATTGTTCTTCTTATAGGAGTGATACGTCATGCAAAAATTATCTTGATCGGGCATGAATCTCGAGGCAAAAAGCTAGCCGGAAACTTCAAAAATTAAATTTGGGATCATTTGAACTCCGATTTTAGCAAACTTACAGTCAAACTGAGCGTCTCATAAATACGAACCCAATGACACCAAATTCAACCCAATCCGAGCCAAAATAGATCCAAATCAAGGACCTGAAGCGCTATTGGAAGGTTTAAACCATAATTTGAGTTACCAAACGGTCTCCGATTTTAACTAGCTTATACTCGAATCGAGCTGCTCGACAAGAAGAATCCAACGAGCCCAAGATCGCCGAATTCTGACATCACTAAGACCTTCAAATGCCCAACGAACGGTGCACGATCGAAGGGTTCAATATCGGTCGTCCATT
>NW_021461990.1:0-312 GCF_001605985.2 Dendrobium catenatum
ACGAGTGGAGGCCGGGGCCGAATTTTCGGAGCCCACACTAATAAAGATTCGACTTACAACCTCTCAATTATAGGGCAGCTTAATGGCGAGTCTTGCAACCTCACCTTAAAGTGAATATGTTTGGAGTGATTATTGCATGAATGCTGATTATAGCATGATGCTTACAACTTTGCTAATGGATATTGGTGGGAAAATTTGTGTCACCACGTAGATTTTGATTTCTCCTATTTTGTAATCGAATACTTCATTGAGAATAAAGTACAATCTTGAGAGATTGACACAATATTCTACAATAGATTCAATATCAGAATA
>NW_021461991.1:0-297 GCF_001605985.2 Dendrobium catenatum
AGCCGCGAGCAGGTGTGCGGGCATCTGGGTAGGTGTGGGTAGTCTCGGGCAGCGCGAGCAGCTCGGGTTTCCGGGTTGACCCACCAACTCGTTGGGTCAACCTGAACTTGATCCGTTTTTCAAACGGGTTGAATCCGGGAACCCAAACACGACCCTTTTTGAAATCGGGTTGGGTTCAACCCGAAATTTATGGGTTGGGTTTTCGTGTTGTGTCAAATATTGATACTCATAATGGGAGGCTTTTTGGGCAAGGAGGGTGGACAATCAAAGGAGGATGGGCAGAGTCATGGGGGGATT
>NW_021461992.1:0-303 GCF_001605985.2 Dendrobium catenatum
GGACGGGGCAGCGGATAAATTGTGCCAAATCAGCTATCTTGTTCAGTAAGTGCTGCCCGGTTTGGAAACAAAGAAGGATTGCTAATCTCTTAAATTACCGCAGGGTCCAATCTCTTGAGTACCTTGGGCTCCAACTGACCATGCACAAACTGGTGGCTTCCGACTTCCCTAAAGTTGTGAAAAATGCGATGGGCAAAATCAATGGCTGGGGCAAACGGCACTTGTCTCTTGTGGGACGGGCCACGCTTATCTGCACTTCGCTTCTTGTCGTCCCTATGTATCTTATGACTCACACCACCCTCC
>NW_021461993.1:0-310 GCF_001605985.2 Dendrobium catenatum
CGTGGTGATGGTGTTAGAAGACATTGAACTAGCTGGAGGAGAGGATGTGTAAGGTGGGGAGGACAAGGTGGTAGTAGGCGGGAGAGGGTTTAATGTTGTGGATTGAGAAGTAGTTGATGGAGGAACGAGAAAAAGAGGAGAGTAGGGTGTGGTTTGGGTGCTGGTGGATAGATTGGAAGGATTAGATTTATAGGGGAAAAGATGCTCGTAGAATACCACATGTCTGAACGTCGGGCCTTAACGTCAGGCCTTGAGGTGGTGGTCCGGCGAGGCTCCGATGGTCACTACAGGAAAAACGCTGAAAACCGGC
>NW_021461994.1:0-475 GCF_001605985.2 Dendrobium catenatum
GATTTAAAATTATCTTGATTGGCCAGGACGATCTCACGATCGTCCCGGCCGATCAGTTTAAATCAGAGGAAAATTATCCAGAGCATCGCCCTGAATTTGAGCTGGTCGATATTTATCGTCCAGAAGTAACTAAGGTTTTTGAATAGATCATCCTGGCAGATCCTGTGATCGTCCTGGACGATATGATTGTATCAATCATCCTTAATTACTCCCTTGATTTCCTAATTAATTAAGGCATAATTTGTGAATATCATCCAGGCCGATCAATGATCATCCTGGCCGATTATTACAAAAAATATAGAATACCTTAATTGTCTATGGAGGCAACTTCTTTCTATTTTGAGTTTATCATTCTGGCTGATACACGTATCATCCAGGACGATCTGTTGATGACGGCTGTCTTAATTCAGAATCCTTGTTTAGTTTTTCTGTTTTAAGCATGATCGTCCAGGACGATGTAAATATCGTCCTGGCC
>NW_021461995.1:0-380 GCF_001605985.2 Dendrobium catenatum
TCACCGGGGGTTTTAAAATTTATAGGGTTTTTATTGATTAAAAAATTATTGGGATATTTAAAAATAGTATTGTAGTAAAATAAAAGTCTTAAAATATTGTTTTGCACAATCTCTATCAATTTGATAATTTTCTGAAAATGTACATTTTTGCCTATTTGAATTTTCGGTTGTCTACCATTATACAATTCTGTAAAATTTTGATACATGCTCAATTACTCTTTAATTGTTATAATGTGATTATATATGTGCATATGTAAGTAAATTATATCTGTTGGGAGGCATAAGGGGCTATAATTCTTTGAGATTCTATCTGTGTTAAAAAATTTCTAGGAGATATAAGAGGTCAGAATACTTTGAGATTTTGTTTAAGAAAGGGATAT